>NC_057728.1:67876125-67901090 GCF_004010195.1 Chiloscyllium plagiosum | reverse complement strand
CACAGCTTAAAAATACGGGGTAGATCATTTAGGACAGAGATGAGGAGAAACTTGTTCACCCAGAGAGTGGTGGCTGTGTGGGATGCTCTGCCCCAGAGGGCAGTGGAGGCCCAGTCTCTGGATTCATTTAAGAAAGAGTTGGATAGAGCTCTCAAAGATAGTGGAATCAAGGGTTATGGAGATAAGGCAGGAACAGGATACTGATTAGGAATGATCAGCCATGATCATGTTGAATGGTGGTGCAGGCTCGAAGGGCTGAATGGCCTACTCCTGCACCTATTGTCTATAGAACAAAACAGCACAAGAACAGCCCTTTCAGCCCAGCAAGCCAGCACCAACACCTGCCTTTCAAACTAAAAATCCCTTGTTTCTGTGCAGCTTGTATCCCTCGATTGCCTGCCTATTCTGCTATTATATCGGCTTCCTCCATCTCCTCAGGCAACATATTCAAGACGCTCATCACCTTCAAAAAAAATTTGCCTCACATCTCCTTTAAACATACCCTCTTACCTTAACTCTACATCCTCTAGAAATTGTAGAAGAACAATACCGCACAGGAAGCGGCCAACATATTTTGCCCTCCACATTAAAACGGTCTTCACTTAGAGGATCCATATCCCTCTATTCCCTTCCTATTCATGTATTTATCCAGGTGCTTGAGTGCTGCTATTATATCTGCTTTCATCACCACCTCTGGCAGTGCATTATAAGCACTCACCACTGTTTAAAACTTGCTTCATACATCTCTTTTAAACTTCTCTCCTCACACCTTGAACCTGTGTCCCCTAGTAATTGACCCCTCCACCCCTGAAGAAAGCCTCATACTTCCACTCTATCCATGCCATTCACAATCTTATAAACTTTCAGGTCACCCCTCAACTTCCTACATTCCAGTGAAAACAAACCCAGTCTATCCAACCTTTCTTCATAGCTAAAATCCCCCATATCAGGCAACATTCTGGTAAACCTTTTCTGTACCTTCTCCAAAGCATCCACATCCTTTTGTTAGTGTGGTAACCAGAATTATACGTGTGGCCTACGTTCTATAAAGCTGCAGCATAACTCATCTATCCTTATACTCAATGCCCCTTCCAATGAAGGCAAGCATGCCATAGGCCTTTTTTACTACCTTATCTAACTGTGCTGCCACCTTTAGTGATCTGTGGACCTGCACACCCAGATCCCTCTGCATAATAATACTCCTAAGGACTTGCCATTCACTGTATAGTTTTTACCTGTACTCGACCCTCCAAAATGCATCACCTTACATTTGTCCAGATCAACTCCATGTGCCATTTTATCGCCCAAGCCTCCTATTGACCAAAAGCCTGCTATTTCCTCTGACAACCCTCACTATCCACAATGCCACTAATCTTTGTATTGTCTGATCCCAGTGGAACACTCTCAGCCCTGCATTCCAAGGGGTAACTTTCTCATGCAGAAGGTGGAGGAGTGTCGGAAGTTGGTCCAATTACAACATGTAAAAAGGCATCTGGGTGGGTACATGAATAGTGTTTAGTAGGATATGGGCCAAATGCAGGCAAACAGGACTAGGTCTGGTCAGCAAAGACGAGTTGAACCAAAGGGTCTATTTCTGTGTAATACGATTATGACAGCGTACTGATTTTCTCTCCCAACTACAACCAAAATTACCCATTTATAGTTTGCTTGAGGGTTTTTTCACTACGGAGCCCAAACACACAAATCTACAATACACTTTACAAATACTAAACTCCTACATGCTGCCCTGGACTCTGTGGTTCAGTGACACAATATCTACAATACAAGGCAAAAATCCCAGCTTTGACTTGCTGATATCCTGCATATGATTCGTCCAGTGTTGAAAATCATAAAGACAACAATTTTTCAAGAACCAGATGACTTAAGGAATTTTTACCCATCACCTTAAATTAAACAATCAAAACATGAGTATCGCTCCAGTTCTGAAAAAGAAACAAAGTTGAACCTTGCAAGACAGTGTTAGATTTCAAGGCAGAAGTATGCAACAAATTAAGATCCTTTTCCCAGCTGATCTCCCTATAAAACCGCTTTATCTTCAAGACAACCTTAAACTGGCTCTGCACACATTCCAAAATAACAAGCTCTCGAAAACTGGACCCGCAAGGGTGGCAATGTTGAAGTCTAAAGGCCCAGAATTCAATCAATTCCTTGGAAAGAAATTTATGTCAGTTTATGCAGATCTTTGAAGTGGTCAAGATCAGAACTTTTCAAATGAAGAAATTCTTACACATCTTGATCCCAAATTACTTACCCCACAATTCTAGACGTCTCCAATGATTAGAAAGCCTTTCTGAATCCACACTCTCTAGCCCTTTTAAAGTTTTTTTGTTCCTACCAGATACTTTTCCTAAATTCCAAAGTTTAGGCCCAGAATCCTTCATCTCTCTTTAGTGCAATCCCATCATCCCAACACTCAGTCTGGAGAACCTTCACTGTACTTCAATGGTCCATACCCAACCTTAGGTAGGGGACCCAAAACTGCACACATTGTTGAAGGTCTCAATACACAACAACACTTCTGTTCTACCTAAAGTGGATAATCTCTCAAACAAAAAGAAATCGCACACAAAACAGGTTGGCAGCCTCTGCGGGGAAAAAAAGTAGAGTTAAAGTTTGAATCCATTGACTCTTCAGACCCTGAGTTTCACCAATTTCTATTTTTTGTTTCAAATCTTCAGCAGCTCTTTGTTTTATTTTTGTGGATATCCTCATTTATCCACATTGATTCAGCAAGAACTTGGCAAGGGAAAGACACTCAGCCTGTCCAAAACACATCAAAAAGTTCAATGCACCATTCTCAACCTATTCTAGTTTTGTCACATAGCTAGAAATATTACATTTGGTCACACATCCCAAATCATGGATATAGACTGTGGACAGTTGCAAGTCAGATCATTAAGCAGGGAGTTACCAGTTATTCCTACTGTTGTTAGCTAATCCTCAATCCATGCAAATATACTACCCCTTTTCACGTGGTCTCATTTTGTTTACTAAACTCCCACAGAGGACTTAGCAGGAGTAAGTCATTCAACCCTTCTAGCTTCTCTTCCTCCATTCAAGAGGATCATAGCTGATTCGGTTACAGTTTCAACTTTACTTCTGTCTGTACTCCATAAATCAGACTCCCCTTTTGCCAAAAATCTATCCAATGCTGTCTTGAATAAAGTTAAGATTCAGCCTTAACTACGTTCAGGGAAGAGAACTTCACAACTAAGATTTCACCCCCACCTTATTTCTATCCAAAGTTTTATCACCTTTTCTTTTATGCCTGTGCTTCCTAGATGTTTAATATCCTTCAATATTCAGGTCCTATCTTTGATAATACTTCAGCCCTTTTAAAATAAAATATGGATATTGTTGGCTAGCAAACACTGTATCCACAAATGCCCCGGGACAAAGTAGCAAATTGCCTTCTTCAACCACTGCAATCTATATGTAACCACACCCGCAGTGCGGTTGAGAAGAAAGTTCCGGAATCTTGACTCAGCTACAAAGAAAAAAAAACAGTACAGAACTAAGTCAGGATGGGTACTATTTGAAGAGGAGCCTGGCTCTAAACTAGATTACACACCTATTCGCTTCTATTTATGGAATAAACCCCCCTCCACCACCCACCTCCAGTTTGTTGCAGATGCTGCACGCTTTGAATTGCATTCAAATTGATTTTATTCTACCATTCAATTTTGTACTTCCCATTAATAGCTTTGTTTTTTCTCCTACCTGAATACTCTTGCAGGCTCCCATCTGCATCACAAGCTAGCTTAAACCTTTCAACAGCATGAGCAAATCTCCTTGTCAGGATCAGTTCCAGTCCTAAGGTACAATTTATAATTTAAACAGGTCCCACCTCCTCCAGAAGCAGTCCCAATTTCAATAGTTCACAGGTGAAACAAACACTCACTTTCAGCCTAATTCTCCAGTTAATTCACAATTTTTTTAAAAATACTACACTCCATTGCCTTTATTCAGTAGCACCTGCAATACGTTCGAAATCCCTCATTCTGACTTGGCCACAAAGCCATGTAAAAATAGATATCCCCTACCCAATATAATAATGAGGAGCAACAGGACCACACAAGTGGCCGCTATTTAGCTTCCCAGAATCTAACGAGTTTTGGAAAATTAGAACTAATCAACAATCTCACTGGCTAATTTTTTTTTAAGACTCCACTGTGAAATCCATCAGAACCTGGGGACTTGTCAACTCAATTCCAATAATTTACTCAGTGGTTGTGCGGCAAGTTTGCAGACCAAAACACAGGCAAAGATTGGCTGGTCCATACAACTATTGTCTGTTTCCTTCCACCAGATGACTAATCCTCCATGCAATCTTCAAGATTCCAATGGCAAATTATTTTGACAGACAAGGGCATGAACCATGATCTGCATGATTAACTGAACCTGTAGGCAACCAAAATTTGATTTTAAAAAATTGAATACACAGCCTTTATCAGGAAGCCACCATATTTTAAATCACTGATAGACTTATAAACGGTCAGAGAACCAGTTGAAACAAACTTCAACTTGTATTGACAATTAAAAAAGTCCAAATTCAGCAGATATTCAAGCAAACAAACTAAGCAAGATAATTCTGTAGCATTCAGTTCCAATTAAATGAGATGCAGAAACATAGCTCTTCAAACCTGTAGCATTCGTGATGATCCTGGCTGATTATCGAACTCCGTATTCTATAATTCCTGTAACCCCAAGAACAATATCCAAAACCATTCTTGAAAACAGCCAACCAGGGCTCAATTCCAAGACTGCTAGCAAGCAAGCTAGGAGTGAAATGAAAAGCTGCTCTACTCAATTGTTACAATTTGGAATGCGCTGCCTGGGGTAATGGTGGAGGAAGATTCATGGAAAGCTTCAAAGCAGAGCTGGATGTGCATTTGGAAGTCATGAATTCAGACGTTTTCGGAGACAGGGCTGGAAGTAGGTGAAAGTGAGGACTGCAGATGCTGGAGACTAGAGTCAAGATTCGAGTGATGCTGGAAAAGCACAGCAGAGCAGGCAGCATCCGAGGAGCGGCGGGAAAAAAAAAGAAAGAGAATCGACATTTCGGGCAGGAGCCCTTCATCCGGGATGGAGACTGGGACGAGCCAGTTGGCTCTTTTGGGAACTGGTATGGACATGGGTCAAATAACCTCCTTCTGTACTATAAAATTCTAATGATTCTGACACTGTCTTAGCCTGAAATGCTTCCTGTGGCAAAAATCCACAGGTTCTCCACTGTCTAATGGAAGGTATTTCTCATCATCTCACTCCTAAATGGCCTATCCTGTATACTTAAGCGGTGACTCCTGATTCTAGACAACTCCATCTGGAAAAGGTTTCCCACATTTACCCTAACAGAATTTTGTCAAACTGTAACGAGGACGTAAAGAGCCTAAAAAGGAATATAGATAGGTTAAGCAAGTAGGCAAAGATTTAGCAAATGGAGTAAAGTGTGTGAAAAGGTGCTTCTGTTCATTCTGGCTCAAAGAATGAACACAATGGAAAGAGGTTGCAGAACTCAATCGTAGGGAGCACCAGCATGACTGAGCAATTGGTGTACAAGTATCCAGATCTCATAACACTTCCCCCTTTTCCAATCGATCACTGGTGGTAATAAACTGCGTTCCCATTCCGGATATAGTAGTTGCTGATCTCATGTTTATCCACTTTATACAAATCTGCCACTCACTCAACTTACCCAAAATCTAATATATCCTCAGTTCACACTCTCATCTAGCTTTGCGTAAACCTGGAGATATTACATTGAGCTCCCTCATCTAAAATCATTGATATATATGGGTGAATAGCTGAGGTCCAAGTACTGATCCCTGGGATGCCTCACTAGTCATTGTCAGCCACTCAAAATGACTCACTTATTCTTCTATCTTGTTTCCTGTCTGCAACCAATACCCCTAGTTCCACATGTTTTAATTTCATACTCTAATCTCATCTGTGGGAATCTTATCAAAAGCTTTCAGAAAAAAAAAATCTAAGTAAACCATATCTAGCTCACCTGAACCAACCTGAATTACATGCTCAAATTCCAAGTAGACTGGTCAGCATGATTTACCTCAAATTTTTGTTGTTAGTCTAATCCTGTCACTGTTTTCATAGTGTTCTGCTAAATCTCTTATAATGCATACTACCTATGTCTCCACTACGGATATCAGGCTAATTGATCTACAATTTAGTTTTTCATCCACGTTTTTAAACAAAGTTACATTAACAATCCTCCAATTCACAAGAACTGTTCCAGAACCTAGAATCTGAAAGCTGCTGTCCAATGCAGCCCCTATTTCTAAGCAATTGTAAGTATTCTGGGATATAGATGATTGATGAATTAAAACCAATTTCCCCAACAAATACTGACTGCAATTCCCCCTCTATGAAACCTAGTGCCCCCCCCAACATTTTTGGGGCATTTAGTTTTCTCCCTTGAGAATGCAAAGCATAAACAAAACAAAATACTCTGCCACCTGTCTGTTCCCCGTTGTGAAGTTTTCTGTTCTGACTGAGAAATCTACCTTGAGTCTTCGCTAATTGTTTTGTTTTCACGTACAAATTGATTGCAAAAAAACTTCCAAAGCATGCCCGTTACATGCTTTCTGGCAGACTATTTCCATTCTTAAAAATGAGTGATTTCCTTTACTTAAATCTAAACCGCTCCCAGTCATCAGGTCTGCTGTTCTTTTCGGCCAATTTGTATGCACCTTCCTTGAATCTAACATTATCCCTAATTTCTCATTAGTACTATTCCAGTTTGGTGTTTGTTTCAGCCACAAAACAAATTATTCACAGTTCAGGAGGTAAACTCCATGAAGTTCAAAAACAATAGTATGTCCATTATACAATTTCTAATGCAACAAATTTGCATTTCAAGTGACATTGTCCAGTAGAAGGGAATCTTTGTACAATATTAATAAACAAATTCTTAAAACCGTTCAGGGAGTCACATAGAAAACCATTCAATATCCACCTGAATAGTATGTAGAGCAATCCAGTCTGCTCAATTTCCCTGCTGTCTTTGTGGGTATACCAGTTTATTTCCCACAAGCACCTATCAGATGTCCTGCTGAAATAGATTCTCTTTACTTCCAAAAGCCTCATAAATGGAGTTCCAGTGCATTACTGCACATAAGAAGAACATCCACGTCTTAAACGTTGCATTAGCAGCCAATACAAACAATTTTTACCTTCTTTTCCAAACAGGTCACATTGTTGAAAGCTTTCATTTTTAAATCCTGAACCACATGTCTCAAGATGACCAAATAATCACATTATTCTGTCCAAAACAGGTTTCAAATTTTATGGTACAAGTCTTACTCTATACATGTATATATCAGACTTTTTCCTCCCCACTGTTAAGTGAGCAGCAACTTACACAGAACCTTTGAACTAAAACAAAAATATATCACTTCCACAAAACACTGAAAACTACAAATTACTGATTATCAAGTGTAACTGTTGTCAGGTACTTACTTGTTAATGTCGGCCATCTTAAGTACAAGATATACCTGAAGGGAAAAAAGTTATAGTTTAAAAAACCCAAAGTCAGAGGTACATTTTCTACAAAGTCTTCCATGATTTTCAGAACTTCTGTTGAACATAAATTTAACTACAACCAAGTCAGGGCAGCTGCAACAGCCATCTACAGAATCACAATCTAGAACATTTAATACCATGAAATGCCTTTAAGAGACATTAGTGCTGCATGAGGAAGTTATTCCAGTTGTACATAGATTACAAATAAAGATTGTTATATGAAACAAAATCTATAAATAATCCAGTGTAAGCAGAACACAATTGGCATGCCTGTGCAAGCAAGGAGGCATTTCTCAAGAAGGCTAGATTCAACTATTGCATTAGCGTTTCCCTCAACTGGAGGGCACTAACATTCTTTAGAACATAAAATCAGTACACAAAATCAGAAACACCTTAAGTACTTAAACTGCTAAAATCAAACCGTTAAGTCAAGTTTGAAAATGCCAACGTGATGACTAAACTGAAATGGTTTGAAAATAATCATGACTATAAACAAACAGACTGTACAATCCACTAAACACTTTGCCATGTCTACAATCATTCTTCACAAGCAGACATTACAAAACTGAAGTGATTTAAAGTGGATGCAGAGCAGAATGATAAAAAAAAAATGAAGTTATGGCCACAAAGACTCAAGTTTTTCAATAAAGGGAAGTGATTTCACATGGTAACCAACTGCTTGGCACAGTCTACTCATTTTCCAGCATCAATGCACTGTACTGAGAGATGCCATGCCTGATGAGATGTGTTAAATCAAGACGCAAACTTCCTGGATACTACTTTAAAGGGGAACAGGGCATGTAACCTTATTATCTTGACCAATATTTGTCACGCAATCAACATCACAGAACAGATTATTTGATCATTATCACCTTGCTCACCTGCATTTCCTGTACTAAAAAGTGACAACAATACAACAATACAAAAATCAGTGAAACTGCAAAGCAAATCAGAGAGCCACCCACAACTTAGCAAGATGCAGCCAGAGCTTTACGCTAACCAAAGGAGGTAGCTATGCAAACTAACGCGCGCACAAACGCACCAGCAGGAAGTCCCAAATCTAGAATAGTAAATGAGAAAAGTGCCTATTTTAAATCTGTTCACAGTATAAAATGACATCATGAATAGTAAAAAGCATTGAAAATGTTGGGAATTAGGTCAGGAAAACAAATCTTTATTTCCTTAGCATGCTTGGGAAAATCTGATATTCCACTATGTCATAAATGCAATTATGTACTCCATATTTTCATAGGAAAGTACAAAGTCCTACAACATCTCCACAGTCTTTGCAGCTTCAGCTAGGGAAGGTGGTCATTCAGACTCATGGGCCTCCTTGTTGAAGGAAATATTGTGTCAATGATCAGATACTGTATAGTTGAACAGCGTCATCCATCCCAAAGGAATTTTCCATGATTGCCTCTACTGGAATTCTCAGGCTAATCTTCTACAGGGGTGAAGACCCTCTGCTCAGCTGATGGTTCCTATCAGCGTCCAATCTCTTCACACTGCATCTTCAGATATTGCAGTCGCACTTGTCACCATTGTCCACAACTACACCATGAACATGGCTACCTATTCACAGCTGGGTTAACTCCTGCTTATGGATGGCCTCTATAACAGGAGATTAGCTACTTTCACAAGTTCACAAATCCCTAGCCACTTATGTATTGGCTGAAGCTTACACACTATTGAAGGAAAGAACAATTTATAGCTTGAAGAAAGCAATTCATGAGTAGGTGGGGTAGTTAATCGGTATGATAGTCTTCATCTTCCAATGATCTGTTCTGTCCACTTCCATAATCCACACCTCAAAAATACAGGGGTAATCCAGACTGTCAAAGCTCATAACAAGAAGTCTCCTGACATTCACAAGGCAATCAAGCTTTGGATGGCTTCTTGGTCTTGCCCATCACAGGAATGTCAGCTTTTCACAAATATTCATGTTGAAGATGACCAGAGCAGTAATAGATTTAAAGATGAAATGTATAACGCTAGAAAGCTGAGCAAGGTGCATTAAAAGGGCAATCTGATTTACAAAATACTACAATAACCCAGTTTCATGCAGGTCAAAATGTCTCTTTTGCATAACTTCCCACCATTTACAATGCAAGCCTCACCTCGAATCAGTCCATCTATCACTGCAAGCAAACTTAGGACAAAGCCTCTTGACTGGGATGAGTCGGAGTCATAGATATACAGCACGGAAACAGACCCTTCGGTCCAACCCGTCCATGCTGACCAGATATCCCAACCCAATCTAGTCCCACCTACCAACACCTGGCCCATATCCCTCCAAACCCTTCCTAATCAAATACCTATCCAGATGTCTCTTAAATGTTGCAATCATACTCGCCTCCACCACTTCCTCTGGCAGCTCATTCCATACATGTACCATCCACTGAGTGAAAGAGTTGCCCCTTAGGTCTCATAGCTTTCCCCTCTCTCCCTAAACCAATGCCCTCTAGTTCTGGACACCCCCACCCCAGGGAAAACACTGTCTAGTTATCCTAGCCATGCCATTCATGATTTTATAAACATAAGGTCACCCCTCAGCCTCTGACGCCCCAGGAAAAACAGCCCCATCCTATTCAACCTCTCCCTGTAGCTCAAATCCTCCAATCCTGGCAACATCCTGGTAAATCTTCTGAACCCTTTCAAGTTTCACAAATCCTTTCTATAGAAGGAGATCAGATATGCATGCAATATTCTAAAAGTGGCTTAACTAATGTCCTGTACAGCTGCAACATGGCCTCCCAACTCCTGTACTCAATACAGGAAAGGATACCAAACGCCTTCTTCGCTATCCTATCTACCTGCAACTCCACGTTCAAGAACCTGCACTCCAAGGTCTCTGTTCAACAACACTTCGAGATCTTACCATTAAAGTACAAGTCCTGCTAAGATTTGCTTTCCCAAAATGCAACACCTCACATTTATCTAAGTTAAACTCCACCTGCCACTTCTCAGCCCATTGGCCCATCTGATCAAGAATCTGTTGTAATCGGAGGTAGCCTTCGTCACTGTTCACACCTTCAATTTTGGTGTCATCTGCAAACTTACTAACTATACCTCTTATGCTCACATCCTAATCATTTGTATAAATGAAAAGTAGTGGACCCAGCACTGATCCTTGTGGCACTCTACTGGTCGCAGGCCCCCAGTCTGAAAAACAACCTTCCACCACCCTCTGTCTTCTACCTTTGAGCCAGTTCTGTATCCAAGTGGTTAGTTCACCCTGTACGCCATGAGATCTAACCTTACTAACCACTCTCCCATGGCGAACCTTGTCAAAGACCTTACTGAAATCCATATAGATCACATCCACCACTCTGCCCTCAATCTTCTTTGTTACTTCAAAAAAACTCAATCAAATTTGAGATATGATTTCCCACACACAAAGCCATGCTGACTATCCCTAATCAGTCCTTGCCTTTCCAAATACATGTACATCCTGTCCCTCAGCATTCACTCCAACAACCTGCCCACCACCAACATAAGGCTCACTGGTCAATAGTCCCCAGCTTGTCCTTACAATCATAGCCAACCTCCAGTCTTCCGGCACCTCACCTGTGACTATTGATGTTACAAATATCTCAGTAAGAGGCCCAGCAATCACTTCCCTAGCTTCCCACAGAGTTTTAAGATAAATCTGATCAGACCTGGGGGTTTATCTACTTATGCATTTCAAGACATCCAGCACTTCCTTTCTAATATAGAGATTTTTCAAGATATCACTATCTATTTCCCTACGTTCTATCCCTTCCATGTCCTTTTCCACGGTAAACATTGATGCAAAATACTAGTTTAGCATCTCCCCCATCTCTGCGGTTCCAAAGGCCGCTTTGTTGATCTGAGGGGCCCTATTCTCTCCCTAGTTACCCTTTTGTCCTTAATGTATTGTAAAAAACCTTTGTAGTCTCCTTAACTATTTGCCAAAGCTATCTCATGTCCCCTTCTTGCTCTCCTGATTTCCCTCTTAAGTATACTCCTACTACCTTGGTACTCTAAGGATTCATTTGATGCATTTGGTCTGTACCTGACATATGCTTCCTTCTTTTTCTTTACCAAAACCTCAATTTCTCTAGTCATCCAGCATTCCCTATACCGATCAGCCTTTCTGCTCACCCCAACAGGAATATACTGTCGCTGGACTCTCGTTATCTCATTTATAGAACATAGAACATTACAGCGCAGTACAGGCCCTTCGGCCCTCGATGTTGTGCCAACCTGTCATACCAGTCTGAAACCCATTTAACCGACACTATTCCATTTACGTCCATATGTTTGGATAATGACTACTTAAATGCACTTAAAGTTGGCAAATCTACTACTGTTGCAGGCAAAGCATTCCACACCCTTACTACTCCTGAGTAAAGAAACTACCTCTGACATCTGTCCGATATCTACCACCCCTCAATTTAAAACTATTCCCCCTCATGCGTGCCATCACCATACTTGGAAAAAGGCTCTCCCTGTCCACCCTATCTAACCCTCTGATTTCTGAAGGCTTCCCATTTTCCAGCCATCCTTTTACCTGCAAACATCTGCCCCTCGATCAGCTTTTCAAAGTTCTTACCTAATACCGTCAAAATTAGCCTTTCTCCAACTTAGAACTTCAACTTTTAGATCTGGTCTATCCTTTTCCATCACTATTTAAAACTAATCAAATTATGGTCACTGGGTCCATATGCTCCCCCACTGACACCTCAGTCACCTGCCCTGCCTATTTTCCAAGAGTAAGTCAAGTTTTTCACCTTCTCTCGGAGGTATGTACACATATTGAATCAGAAAAGTTTCTTGTACACACTTAAATTCCTCTCCATCTAAACCCTTAACACTATGGCAGTCCCAGTCAATGTTTGGAAAGGTAAAATCCCCTACCATAACCACCCTATTATTCTCACAGACCTCCTTAAAAATTTGTTTCTCAATTTCCCTATGGGGGGTGGTCTATAATACAATCCAATAACGTGATCATCCCTTTCTTATTACTCAGTTAAACCCAAATAATTTCTCTCAATGTATTTCTGGGAATATCCTCCCTCAGTGCAGCTGTAATGATTGCCCTTATCAAAAACACCACTCCCCCTCCTCTCTTGCCTCCCTTTCTGTCCTTCCTGTAGGATTTGTATCCTGGAACATTAAGCTGCCAGTCCTGCCCATCCATGAGCCAGGTTTCTGTAATTGCTATGATATCCCAGTCCCATGTTCCTAACCATGCCCTGAGTTCATCTGCCTTCCCTGTTAGGCCTCTTGCATTGAAGTAAATGCAGTTTAATTTATCAGTCCTACCTTGTTCTCTGCTTTGACCCTGCCTGCTCTGACTGTTTGACTTGCTTTTTTCCCCCCTCAACTGTACCAGTCTCAGATTGATCTCTTTCCTCATCATCTCCCTGCGTCTCACCCCACCACCTTACTAGTTTAAATCCTCCTGAGCACACTAGCAAATCACTCTGCCAGTATTAGTCCCTTTCCAATTCAGGTGCAATCTGTCCTTCTTGTACAGGTCAGAGTCAGAGCTATTTTGAAGGGAAGTTCACATTTGAGATGTGGGAGGCTTTCAAAGATAGGTAAAAGACAGTGCAGGATAGGCATGCCCCATTGAAGGCAAAGGACAGGAAGGGCAAGATTTGTGAAGAGTGGATAACAGGAGAAATTGTACAACTAGCCAAGAGGAAAAGGGAAGCATACATAAGGACTAGGCAGCTAAGAACAGAATGGGTTGTGGAAGAATATCGGAAGAGTAGGACAAGGCTTAAACAAGGGATCAAGCGGGCTAAAAAAAGGGGTCAAGAAATAGCTTTAGCAAGCAGAATTAAGGAGAATCCCAAAACATTTTATTCTTATTCCTCTGCAAAACGCTGCTCCATGCTAACTTTAAACTTAAAATATAAGCCATAAGTGTTATCAAGAGACACTTCTCAAACATAATCAAAGTACCTACTTTCTGTCGGCCACACTTATAATATTCACTTATGTTTCTGTGCTGTGACCTCTCCCAAACAGGTTCCTCCAAAATTAGTGAATTTCACTGTTTGTTAATTTTCTCAGATGCACTCAGATGTCCAGTGATACGGAATTCAAACAGCAAAGGGAGTAACTGCACAGGTGCACTGCGGGTTTCTTTTTCTCTCTCTCTCCTGCACTGACCTCACCATGTGCTGCCTTTATCTGCTCCTCTCCCTTTTTAAGAGAGCTGCTGTTCTGACCATTTTTTTCTCCAATGTTGCAAAACAATGCAACAGCATATGAAACTACTCCTGGAATTTGAAGAAATCACCTCCAACACCTAAAATACCTCAAAAAAAGAAAAAAGCCTGTTACAGCCAGAAATTTTCCCATCCTCCATCTTGGATTACCCAGACTCTCCTCTCCTGCAGAATTAGAGTAGAGATGGATACATTCTCAGCTTGGACTGGCGTGAACCATAAGTCGAGTGTGTCATGCTGGAAAAGCACATCAGGTCAGTCAGCATTCAAGAACAGGAGAGTCAACATTTTGGGTAAAAGCCCTTCAAGAATGAGGCTGAGAGCCAAGGGTGTGGTGAGATAAATGGGAGGGGTTTGTGGGGGGGAGCAGAACAGATATCTAGGTGCACGATAGGTAGATGGAGGGGGTGTAACGATGATAGGTCAGAGCGGAAGGTGAAGCAGGTAAGTGAGAGGGAAGATGGACATGAAGGACAGGTTATGAGGGCAGTGCTGATTTGGAAGGTAGGATCTGGGATGGGGCTGGGGGGAAAGAAGGAGAGAAATGTGGAAACTGGTGAAATCCACATTGACGCTGGTCCTGAGGCAGAAGACAGATTGCATCTGAACTGGAGGGGCGCAAATGTCCTGATGGGAGATTTGCTCATGTGATTCAGGAGGGTTTAAACTAGTTTGGGGTGGGTGGGGTAGAATCAGAGCCACATGTCTGAGAGGGGGATAGTTGCAGATACAGCAGTAACAGGATGTAGTGAATCTATTGGGAAGGCTTCTTACGCGATGGGATCGGTTAAAGTGTGTCTGCTTTAATGCAAGGAGTGACAGAAATAAGAGTGACGAACTTAGTATGGATCAGTACTTGGGACTATAATGTTGTGACCATAAAGGTGACGTGGGTTTCACAGGGGCAGGAATGGTTGCTTGATGTTCCATGGATTAGAATGTTTAAAAAGAACAGGGAGGGAAGGAAAAAAAAAAGAGGGGGTATAGCATTGCTAATCAGAGAATGCATCACAGCTACAGAAACAAAGATTGTTGTGGAAGGTTTATCTACTGAGTCAAAATGGGTGGAACAGCCACCGCATTGTGGGTTTTCTACAGACCATCTAATAGCAGTAGAGATTGAAGAACTCATAGGTGGACAGATTCTGGAAAAATGCAGATGTAGCAGGGTTGTTGTTATGGGTGATTTCAGCTTTCCCAATATTGATGGAACCTCCTAAGTGCTCCTTTGGATGGAGCAGTTTTTGTCAGGTGTGCTCAGGAGGGTTCCCATACTCAGTATGTAGACAGACCGCTATGGGAAGAGGCCATTTTGGATTTGGTGCTTAGCAATGAGTTAAGACAGGTGTCAGATCTCACGGTGGGAGAACGCTTTGGTGACAGTAATCACAACTGCCTCACATATACCATAGCCTTGGAGAGGGAAAGGAATAGTTACCAAGGGAAGATATTTAACTGGGGAAGAGGAAATTATGACACTATCAGGCAAGAGTTGGGAAGTACAGATTGGGAGCAATTGTTCCACAAAGTCTCCGCATGGTCTGCTGTGCCCTATTTAAGGAGCAGTTGTTGCAAGTGATGCATGAATTTCTTCCTCTGAGACAGGTAAGAAGGGGTAAGATTAAGGAACCTTGGATGACGAGACAGAGGAGCTTCTCGTCAAAAGGAAGACTGCAGCTTATGTAAGGTGGAGGAAGCAAGGATCTAGCACGGCTTTAGAGGATTAGAGACTTACTAGAAAGGAGCTCAGAAATGGACTGAGGAGAGCCAGGAGGGGGCACGAAAAAGGCTTGGCAGGAAGGATTAAAGAGAACTCAAAGGCATTTTACTCGTAAGTGAGGAATAAGAGAATGATCAGAGAGAAGGTAGGGCCGATCAGGGATAGCGGAGGGAACTCGTGCATGGAGTGTGAGCAGATTGTAGAAGCCCTAAATGAGTTTTTTGCTTTGGTTTTCACTAAGGAAAGGGACCTTGTTGTGAATGAGAACTTTGAGAAACTGGGATAGAGGTTTGACCAGATCAAGACTGATGAAGTTGATGTGCTGGAAATTTGGAAAACATTAAGATTGTTAAGTCTCCAGGGCCAGGCAGATTTATCCTAGGCTGCTCCAGGAAGCGAGAAAGGAGTTTGCTAAGCAGCTGGCGAGGATCTTTGCCTCCTCACTCTCCACAGGAGTCGTACCGGAGGATTGGATGGAGGTGAATGTTGTTCCTCTTTTCAATAAGGGGTATTAGGGAAATCCCTGGAAATTACAGACCAGTCAGTCTTACGTCTATGGTCAGCAATGTTTTAGAAAGAATTCTGAAGGATAGGATTTCTGACTATTTGGCATAGCTTAATGTCATTAAATGCCGACGGCATAGCTTTGAGGGGGGCAGGTCATGCCTCACAAATCTTATTGGGTTCTTTGAGGTGAGAAGGCAGGTCGACAAAGGCAGTGCAATGGATGTGGTGTATACAGACTTCAGCAAGATATTTGATAAGGTTCCCCACGATAGGCTCATTCATAAAGTCAGGAAGTATGGGATACAGGGAGATTTGGCTATCTGGATTCAGAATTGGTTGGCTGACAGAAGGCAGAGAGTGGGTGTAGATGGAAAGTATTCCGCCTGGAGGTCAGCATTGAGTGGGGTCCCGCAGGGCTGTTCTTTGCAGTTTTTATAAATGACTTGGATGAGGGGGTTGAGGGGTGGGTTAGTAAATTTGCAGATGACAAATGTTGGAGGTGTCGTCGATAGTATAGACGGCTACTTTGTGGACTATTTTGGAATCCACATTTCGAAGGAACACAATCACACTGGAGAGGATGCAAAAAACATTTACCAGGGCATTGGTCCAGAATGAAGAATTTATGGAAACACCCATCAGACTACAGTCTATTCAGTACCAAACAACCCCACCACCCTATGACCAACCACTTCGACTCCCCCTCCCAATGTGCCAAGGACATGCAAGTCCTGGACCTCCTCCACTACCAAATCCTAGCCCTGCCTGGAGGAAAAACATTTCATATTCCGCCTTGAGACCCTCCAACCACACAGCATCAACATTGATTTCACCAGTTTCCTCATCGCCTCTCCCCCCATCCCAGATCCAACCCTCCAACCTGGCCCGGCCTTCTTGAACTGTCCATCTTCATCTTCCTTCACACCTATCAGCTCCACCCACCACTCTGACCTATCACCCCATCTGCGTCTACCTATCTCCTTCCAAACTACCTTCCCCCAGTCCCATCATATTTATCTCTCAGCCCCTGGAGTTTATATGGTGGGCCAAAAGGGCCTTTTTCTGTGCCATAGACCACTATGACTCACTGAAGAACAGCTGGGTTTCACATTACAGACCGCTACTCACCAGCCCTTACTGAAACTAAATATGAATGACAGTCATCTATATTCCTACAGCAGGAAACCAACATTTATTTGGCCTAAGTCAAGACGGCTGTGGTAGAATAGGCAGCGTCCAGGCTCCTGTACTCAGGGCTCATCCACTCCATCTGCTTTTTATAAATATTTGCGTTCTCTTTTTAGTCTTTGGTTCTATTTACCTTCTGGGGAGAGCTCTGTCATGGCAGCATGGACGAGGAAGGCAGATATGCCAGGGTCTGGAGTATGGTAATAGCTAGTGAGTCTGGAGCTGGACCTTGACAGCAAAGAGGTGGCTGGTGGAGGGACAAGGAGGACCCGGTATCGGCTGCTAAATTGGGAAAGAGGTCATCAACAAGATAGGCCTAGCAGTGAAAGATAGAAGTCACCATTCCTCCAGATCTAAGTTGGTTGTAGGGTCTTTCACTGGCAGGTTATGGACTAATATCTTTAAAAATTCTTAAACTATTCAAAATTAGCATCAGAATTATGGTGACAGTGTAGGCTTTTCACTAATTCACCGTGCTGCCAGTGGGCAGCACAGTGGTTAGCACTGCTGCCTCACAGTGCCAGAGACCCGGGTTCAATTCCCACCTCAGGCGACTGACACTGTGGAGTTTGCACGTTCTCCCCATGTCTGCGTGGGTTTCCTCCGGGTGCTCCGGTTTCCTCCCACAGTCCAAATCTCACCAGAACGAAGGATCCGATACCCAACATGAGCAAAACGAATGTAGTGTACAAAATACCATGCAAGGACTGCACAAAACACTATATAGGACAAACAGGAAGACAGCTAACAATCTGCATACATGAACATCAACTAGCCACGAAACGACACCACCAGCTATCCTTAGTAGCCACACACGCAGACAACAAGCAACATGAATTCGACTGGGACAACACTACTATCATAGGGCAAGTCAGACAGAACAGCCAGGGAATTCCTAGAGGCATGGCATTCATCCACAAACTCCAACAAACACAATGACCTGGACCCAATATACCAACCACTACAGCGGACAGCTGAAACTGACAACCAGAAGCAGCAGGGACAGACCACTAAACACCGGAGGAAACATCAAAGAAGCGCTTCGCAGGAGGCTCCCAAGCACTGATGATGTCGCCTAGCCAGGGGACGAAACGTTTGCAACAAAAACTTCCAGCTCGGCGAACAGAACCACAACAGGTCAGGTGAATTGGCCATGCTAAATTGCCCGTAGTGTTAGGTAAGGGGTAAATGTAGGGGTATGGGTGGGTTGCGCTTCAGCGGGTCAGTGTGGACTTGTTGGGCCGAAGGGCCTGTTTCCACACTAATGTAATCTAAAAAAACTAATCTAATTTTTCCACTGAAAAATACACGTGACAAAAAAAAAAATCAACCATTTGACAGAGCAGTGAGGAGAGAAGTGGGGTGAAGCGAGGGCTGCCAGGAAGGGTAAGTTTTCCTGCTTAAAAAGGGACTGACCTCAGGAGTTGGGCCTCCATTCTGACAGCAGCGAGGAGAGGTGAAGCGAGGTTCTGCCAGGAAGGTAAGGGCTTAATTTATATTTAGACAGTGGCTAACCTAGAGATACCACACGTGTAGTATCTCCCTCCCACCCCCCTCCTTTAACTGGAAGAAAAAGACTCAAAGGTTAGGCTTTTATTTCTTTATCTTTCTTTTTCATATACTAAGTGCATTGTTTGATCTTAGTTAGTTCATATAAAGCTAAGCTTACAATGGCAGGGGACCTCAGACCCATGGCACGTGCCTCTTGCTTGATGTGGGAGCTTAGGAACGTGTCTGACATTCCCAACTCTTACACTTGCAAGAAGTGTGTCCAGCTGCAGCTCTTGTTTGACCACATGACGACTCTGGAGCTGTGGATGGACTCACTGTGGAGCATCCGCGATGTGAGGAGGTCGTGGATAGCATGTTTGGCGAGCTGGTCACACCGCAGGTTAGAATTGCTGAGGGAGACAGTGAATGGGTGACCAAAAGACAAAAAGAGTAGGAAGGCAGTGCAGGTGTCCCCTGAGGTCATCTCCCTCCAAAACAGGTATACCGTTTTGGATACTGTTGGGAGAGATGGCTCACAGGGGAGGGCAGTTGTCAAGATCATGGCACCATGACTGGCACTATTGTTCAGAAGAGCAGGAAAAAAAAGACTCGCAGGACCATAGTCATAGGGGATTCTATTGAGAGAGGTGTAGATAGGCGTTTCTGTGGCCAAAAAAGGGACTCCCGGATGGTATGTTGCCTCCCAGGTGCTCGGGTCAGGGATGTCACCGATCGTCTGCAGAGCATTCTAAAAGGGATATAGGCACCAACGATACAAGTAGAAAACAAGATGAGGTCCTGAAAGAAGAATCCAGGGAGCTAGGAGAGAAGTTAAAAAGGAGAACCTCTAAAAAGTAATGATCTCAGTATTACTACCAGCGCAACATGCTAGCCAGCAAAGAAATGAAAAAATAGGCAGGATGAACACATGTCTTGAGAGATGGTGTAGGAGGGAGGGGTTCAGATTTGTTGGAAATTAGGACCGGTTCTGGGGAAGGTGGGACTATTACAAAATGGACGGTCTATGTCTGAAACAGACCAGAACCAATGTCCCTGGTGGAGTTTTTACTACTGCTGTTGGGAGGTTTTAAACTAATGTGGCAGGGGACTGGGAACCAGAAGAGAAGACAAGTAGGCAGCGAGGTGGAGACTGGAGACTAAGAATCATGAAGATAGCATTAATAAAGGGAAGTATAGGCAGAGAGCAGATGAGCACAAAAGAACCGCTGGCCTGAAATGCATCTACTTTAATGCAAGGAGTATAGTGTGTAAGGCAGATCGGTGCCTGGGAGTATGACATTATTGCCATCACAGAGACTTGGTTGAAGGAAGGGCATGATTTGATGATTGGAACATTTTGTTGCCAGGATATAGATGCTTCAGACAGGAAGGGAAGTAAAAAGGGAGGGGGGGGGTGGAGTTGCATTGCTGGTCAGGGATGATACCACGACTGTGCTAAAGGAGGACACTATGGAGGTCTTGGGTGGTGAGACATTATGGGTGAAGCTGAGAAATAAGAAGGGTGCAGTTAATTGTTGGGGCTGTATTACAGTGCGTGTGAGGTAGAAGAACAAATAGGTAAACAGATTATGGCAAGATGTGGAGGCAATAGGGTATGGTGATGGGAGATTTTAATTTTCCCAACATTGACTGAGATACACTTGTCAGAGGTCTGAATGGGGTAGAATTTGTAAGCAGCGTCCAGGAGAGTTTTCTAGAGCAATATGTCAGTAGTCCGGCGAGGGAAGGGGCCATATTGGACTGGTACTGGAGAACAAGCCAGGACAGGTGGGAGATGTTGCGGTGGGGGATTTCTTTGGGAACAGTGACCACAATTCTCTAAGTCTTAGAATACTCGTAGATAAAGAAGAGTGTGGTCCTACGGGAAGAGTACTAAACTGGGCCAAGGCCAATTATATCAAAATTAGGCAGGAACTCAAATGCGGATTGGACACAGCGATTTGAAGGGAAGCCCACATTTGATGAGAGAGGCTTTCAAAGATAGGTTAAAGACAATGCAGGATAGGCATGTCCCATTGAAAGCAAAAGATAGGAAGGGCAAGATTCGTGAACAGTGGATAACAGGAGAAATTGTATGATTAGCCAAGAGGAAAAAAGGGAAGCGTAAATAAGGTCTAGGCAGCTAAGAACAGAACGAATCCTGGAAGAATATCAGAAGAGTAGGACAAGTGTTAAACAAGGAACCAAGCAGGCATGAAATAGCTTTAGCAAGCAGAATTAAGGAGAATCCCAAAGCATTTTATTCTTCTACAAGAAGCAAGCGGGTAACTAGAGAAAGGATTGGTCCACTAAAGGATAATGAAGGAAGGCTGTGTGTTGAACCGGAGAGAATGGGTGAGATTCTGAATAATTACTTTGCATCAGTGTTCACGGAGGAGAGGAACATGATGAATGTTGAGATTAGAGATAAAAGTTTGATTAGTCTGGATCACATTGACATATGTAGGGAAGATGTGTTGGGTAGGCTCGAGGTTATTAAGGTGGACATATCCCCAGGACCGGATGGGATCTATCAGAGGTTGCTGAGGGAGGCGAGAGGGGAAACAGCTGGGACCCTGACATATCTTTGTGGCATCCTTAAATACAGGTGAGGTGCCAGAGGACTGGAAGGTTGCTCATGTTGTCCCCCTATACAAGAAGAGTAGTAGGGATATCCCAGGTAACTACAGACCAGTGAGCCTGATGTCAGTAGTGGGAAAGTTGCTGGAGAGGGTACTGAGGGCAACATTGTTTTGTATGGGGGAAGATTGTGCCTTACCAACTTAGAGTTCTTTGAGGAAGTGACCAAGTTGATAGATGAAGAAAGGGCTGTTGATATCATAGACATGGACTTTAGTAAGGCATTTGATAAGGTTCCCCCTGGTAGACTTTTGTCTAGCTCGGTGGACAAAGAACTGGCTGAGTAACAGGAGACAGAGTACTGGTTGAAGGGAGTTTTTCAAAATGGAGAAAGGTTTGAGGAAGTGACCAAGTTGATAGATGAAGAAAGGGCTGTTGATATCATAGACATGGACTTTAGTAAGGCATTTTGATAAGGTTCCCCCGGTAGACTTTTGTCTAGCTCGGTGGACAAAGAACTGGCTGAGTAACAGGAGACAGAGTACTGGGTGAAGGGAGTTTTTCAAAATGGAGAAAGGTGGTGTTCCGCAGCAGTCAGCGTTGGGGCCACTGTTTGCAATATACACAAATGATCTGAAAGAGGGCACTGTTGGTATGAAAAGCAAGTCTGCAGATGACACGAAGATTGGTGGAGTAGCAGAAAGCATAAGGGACTGTCAAAAAATACAGGAGGATATAGATTGACTGGAGAGTTGGGCGGAAAAGTGGCAGATGGATTTTAATCCAGACAAATGTGTGGGGATGCATTTTGGGAAGTCTAATTCTAGAGCGGATTATACAATGAACCGAAGAGCCTTGGGAAAAGTTGATGGGCAGAGAGATCTGGGAGTGCAGGTCCATTGTACCCTGAAGGTTGCTGCACAAGTGGATAGAGTGGTCAAGGCGGCATATAGTATGATTGCCTTCACTGGATGAGTATTGAGTATAACAGCTGGCAAGTCATGTTAACATTGTACAAGACATTGGTTTGGCCACATTAGAATACTATGTACAGTTCTGGTCGCCACATTACCAAAAGGATGTGGATGCTTTGGAGAGGATGCAGAGAAGGTTTACGAGGATGTTGCCTGGTATGGAAGGTGCTAGCTATGATGAGGGGTTGAGTAGGTTAGGTTTATTTTCATTAGAAAAAAGGAGATTGAGAGGGAGACCTGATTGAGGTTTATAAAATCATGAAAGGTACAGACAGGTTGGATAGAAATAAGCTTTTTCCCAGGGTGAAGGATTCCATAACGAGGGGTCACTCTTTCAAGGCGGGAGGTGGAAAGTTTAAGTGGGATACATGCAGCAAGTACTACACACAGAGGGTGATGGATGTCTGGAACGCATTGCCAACGGAGATGGTAGAGGCAGGCACTGTAGATTCATTTAAGATGCGCCTGGACACAAATGCATGAGTAGGTGGGGAGCAGAGGGATACAGATGCTTAGGAATTGACCGACAGGTTTAGACAGTACATTTGGGTCGACTCAGGCTTGGAGGGCCGAAGGGCCTGTTCCTGGGCTGTAAATTTTCTTTGTTCTTTGCTGTTTATTTCAGTCACATGACAAGGGGGAACTAACAGGCAGCAGAAATCTTGACAGTTTTAGTTTGGAATAAAAGCACATCAACTCTACTAGAATTCATTTGCCAACATCCATCGCCAGATTTCAGTGCTAGCCCTATAGCAACAGACCAACCCTGCTCCCAGCTTTGGTACTACCAGCAGAACCCATCCCGTTCCTAAATTTACAAAAATTTTTTGGAAACTATGCTGTTGGTTCCACATTGCAACAATGCCAATCACAGCAAGCACTAAGTGGGTGGGAAAAGGCAGCACTGTCAAGGGTAGGAATGTAGATCAACATGCAATGCATTCTTAGTGGAATTATTTTTATCATGCAATTTTTCAGGAACAGAGTAGATGTGCTAATTGAGGGACTGTAAGTAGACATTTTAGGGGAGTTTAGGAGGTTACAATACTATCCACCTTTGCAAGATAAAGAAACCAGTTCAAGCCTCCACGTTTAAAAATCAGAATAGTCACAAACACTATTCAGACAAGGAGGGAAAAAATAAGTATCTCTGTACCCTCATCTCAGTCACTGCCAGAAATCTGGTGAAGTCTTTCACTGAACAAGATACTAAATTAGAATCATCTGTGTACAGAACACTTAACACAAAGATCATCCTTTCTTCTTGCTCAAATGTTAATCCAGAGAAGACGGCTTTTAATATAGAGTTACTGTAACTGTAGTATTTTGCTTTTGACCAAACTAACATCAGGAGCAAGAACAGGCTATTCAGTCTTTCAAGTCTGCTCTATATTGCAACAAAATCATCTGACGTTCTGCATTAACTCTGCTGTCTAATTCCTATATCATATTTTCCTTTGAGTTTAAATATATACAAATCTAGTCCTCAACTCAACAACCAAACCAAGTTAAAATATTTAAGAACCATACAGTACAGAAATGGACCCTTCAGCTCAACTCATCCTTGAGTGAAGAAATTTCTCATCCTAATCCCCAATGGTTGACCCTTTTGTTTTATTTATTTGGAGGTGGTCATTGCTGTGTCTGGAGTCACATGTAGGCATTACTGAACCAAAAGGATTTCCCTGACAAGCTACAATCTCATGGTCATTATTTGACTCAAGTCCAGAATTTTATTAATTTCAATTCTATCATGGTGCGATTCAAACCCAGGTCCCCTGGACATTAACTGGACATCTGGATTAATAGCCAAACTATACCATCAGTTGGCCATCACCTCATTGGGAGTATCTTACTGAGTATCCAGTGTGCCTCCAGTTTGAGAGAAACTGCCATTTGGGGCTAACATTTACAGTGCTAGAATTTCACATATCTTCTGTCAGCTCATTTTTGTCTCCATAGAGCAAATACAAGGACACATGGTTGGTGCTGTCAAAAACAGTTCAACAACAACTGTTATAAGAAAACAAGACCAGAAAGATCACTTTTCTCTGCACATTTTCAGTAGCAAGGCTAAACTAATTATAGGCAGAGACTAGTCTGTGGTGGGTTCACAAGGAATTGGAGACATTCTTATTCTGCATTACTTACTCCATTATTTTACAAACCACCAAGGAACCTGCTGGATTTCATAAGGCAGAAGTGATGCCTTAAGAAAGTGATTTTAAGAATAATAAATGGACGATCACAAAAAATGTTTAAAAACTCAACTTCACATGCACGAAGAGAGTTTATCTTGAAATAGGCATAAAGGAGTCAAAAAAACGAGGAAAAAGAAACAATACAACAGCAAGCCACATAAATTAGTCTCCAGAAAATATCCATCAGAAAACCTAAAACAATGACAAGCATCTAGCTTTTTCTGAAAGGCCACAGGAAAGGAAAGAAAATATTGTCATCTTAAAGGAAGAAATTTAAAAGAAAAGTAAAATTGAGAGATGCAGAGAAAACTTCAGATGACATCAAATGAGATTTTAAAAATTTAAGCTGCCTATAATTCCAAAAACGCACATCCCAGATGGCCTCCTTCTTCAAGGACCGCAATTTCCCCCCCGACGTGATCGACGATGCCCTCCACCGCATCTCTTCCACTTCCCGATCCTCCGCCCTTGAACCCCGCCCCTCCAACCGCCACCAGGACAGAACCCCACTGGTCCTCACCTACCACCCCACCAA
>NC_057728.1:67873335-67875576 GCF_004010195.1 Chiloscyllium plagiosum | reverse complement strand
TCTTTGCCTGCTGGACAAACTTTCCTCATTCCTGAAGAAGGGCTAATGCCCGAAACGTCGATTCTCCTGTTCCCTAGATGCTGCCTGACCTGCTGCGCTTCTCCAGCAACACATTTCCATCTATAATTCCAAATTACTGAGCAAAAGTTTGAGGGATCATTAACACTTAGTGAAATCCAAATATTAAAAAAAAGTCAGAATTTCACTTTTTAAAAAAGTAAAAACTGTACAGAGTTTGCCATGTATTAAATAATGCATGGTGATCGATGGGGGCAGTGGAGAGAGAGCAAGCGAGAGGACGAACAATTAAACCAGCATCATCACTGAACTAGTAATGCAGGGAACAAGTGTGAAGACAGGTTTGAAACCCACTGTGGCAGCTGGTTTGATTCTGGATTAGTGGTGCTGGAAGCAATTCAGGCAGCATCCGAGGACCGGCAAAATCGACGTTTCGGGCAAAAGCCAGCTGGTTTGATTAACAGGTCTATAAAACAATACTAGTCTCAGTAAATGTGTCATTAACATACAATTAATTGGAATTTAAAAACCCATCTGGTTCACTAATGCTAAAGAGCATTAGTGAGGAAATCCACTTGCTTACAATGGTCTAGCCTACAACCATAACCACTGCAATGCGGTTGACCCTTATCTTCTCATTTAAGTTCAAGGGATAATTAGGGATGACCATCAAACGCTGGTCTTACCGTGTCTCAGTGAAGAAAGAAAAAAAAGAACCATCATGCTCTGGTTTATTAACTCAAGCTAATTTTCCCAGGCAACTGTTTGAGGGCATTTCAGACAACATAAATATTGAAGAACCTGATGGGGAGTATGACTTAGGCAAAGGGAATAAAACTTTCAAAACAAGAAACCATATCACTGCTAATGCCTCAAACTAGAGTTGCGCAAATTGCAAGATAGCTTCACTCCAAAGATCTTGCAATTCATGCCAATTTCAAGTCCCACAGTTAAGTTACTCACCCTGTTCAGCTATCTGGGCTTTTTGTTAAAGACTGATTGTAGCCTTCAAACCCAAAAAGGCAACTTTTATATCCCACCCGTGCCTTTAAGTGAAAATAATTACATAAGTTACACTCTGCTACTAATGCACCATTTTACACACAGCAAGATTCCATCAATAAAATGGACCATTGCTTAGCCCATTTTTGGTAGTGTTCATCATGCAAAATAGGTTAACCAAGATGCCAAAAACACCATTCTACATCAGAAACTTTCACCTTTTACCACACAAACAGCAATACCACTGATTAAGGCTATACAGAATAGTCTGTTCTGGCACCTCCACATCAGAATAGTCTGATAGTCAAACATTCAGTACTGCAGTATCATCCTTGTATCATAACTGAAACATACGTGCAAGACTAGTCCTTTTTACAAGCATTCATTTTCACAGCAATATCCTGAGTTGATGAACAATAACCATTCACTAGAAATGCTAGATAAACCATTTTTGTCTGGCAGAAGTCTTAAGCAGGCTGGACAGTAATTACTGGTTGATAAATAACCAGTCTTTCTAGTATTATTTTTAAAAAGTAAATTTGCAAAAAAAAAGCCTTTCACCCCATTCATGAAAAACAATTTCAGACCTGTTAGCAGTCAATGCCTCTGCACAACTAGATAAGATGCATCTGTAGACACTAATCAGGTAGCGTTTATTATCAAAATCATTGAGAGCTGGTTATAACTGGGTGTGGAATACAGAGATATAACGGTGCTTAGCGCTGAGGAAACGTGCTGTCTCAGGGGATAAATGAAGGATTTATTCTGAGCCCACCATCTCTCCCCGAACTCCAGGGGAGGGAGGGAGCGTCCACCTTCCCCCACCCCCCGGGCCCAAAGCCGCCCACACCCGGGTCCCGGGGAGGGGGAAAGCCCGGGCGACAGCCCAACAGCATCTGCGCCACAGACCGGACCTCAGCCCCGGGCCCAGCCGCTTGGCGGCTCCGAGCTGCCGCCACGTGTTGCCGGGGTGGGCCGAGCCCGGGTCTAGGGCCTCTCTCTGACCACAGGCCGAGCCTGTTCGGGGAAGCACAGGGCATCCCGCGCAGGACAGGCCCGAGCAGCGCAACAATGCCCGAGCCCGGGAGCGGACATCGCGACACAAGCAGCAAATTGAGGCCCCGGCCCCGGGCTGAGGACAGGGAGGCGACCCAGCCCGAGCCCCTTGTGGGACGGTCACCGGGGTGTTCACCCCGCCCGGCCCAGGCCCAGGCCCAGGCC
>NC_057728.1:67872308-67872835 GCF_004010195.1 Chiloscyllium plagiosum | reverse complement strand
CGACTGGGGACAGCTACTTGCTGGTAAGTCTACATTTGGAAAGTGGAAGTCTTTTAAAAGTAGTCTAATGAGAATTCAGGGCCAACGTGTTCCTCTAAGAGTAAAGGGCAAGGGAAGCAAGTCCAGGGAACTCTGGATGTCAAGGGATATTGCGAGTTTGATCAAAAAAACAACAAAGCATATCTACAGAGAATCTGCAATAGTGAGTAGAGTGGGTTCTTTCTTGATTATATGTTTTTGAAGATATGTCTCTTGATTAAACTTAAAATATAAGCCATAACTATTAACTTAACCTGGGGCAGTGTTTGTAGAGGAATGGTGTTATTTTCTGGGTCTGTAAGGAACAAAAATGGCCTTAAATAGAGTGATATGTACTTCTTGTCAAATGTGGGAGTTTAAAGAGAGTTTAAGGGTTACTGCGGATTATATCTGCCATAAATGCTGTTGGCTGCGAATCTTATCAGATCAAGTGGATCGGTTGGAGAGAGAGACAGAAGCGATGAGGAATTTGCAACAGCAACAGTATG
>NC_057728.1:67870004-67871504 GCF_004010195.1 Chiloscyllium plagiosum | reverse complement strand
TAGGACTAATAAATTAAACTGCATTTACTTCAATGCAAGGGGCCTAACAGGGAAGGCAGATGAACCCAGGGCATGGTGAGGAACATGGGACTGGGATATCATAGCAATTACAGAAACATGGCTCAGGGATGGGCAGGACTGGCAGCTTAATGTTCCTGGATACAAATGCAACAGGAAGGATAGAAAGGGAGGCAAGAGAGGAGGGGGTGGCATTTTTGATAAGGGATAGCATTACAGCTGCACTGAGGGAGGATATTCCTGGAAATACATCCTGGGATGTTATTTGGGTGGAAGTGAGAAATAAGAAAGGGATGGTAACCTTATTGGGATTGTATTATAGACCCCCTAATAGTCAGAGGGAAATTGAGAAACAAACTTGTAAGGAATCTTAGCTATCTGTAAGAATAATAGGGTGATTATAGTAGGGGATTTTATGTTTCCAAACATAGACTGTGACTGCCATAGTGTTAAAGGTTTAGATGAAGAGGAATTTGTTAAGTGTGTACAAGACAATTTTCTGATTCAGTATGTGGATGTACCTACTACAGAAGGTGCAAAACTTGACCTACTCTTGGGAAATAAGGCAGGGCGGGTGACTGAGGTGTCAGTGGGGGAGCACTTTGGGGCCAGTGACCATAATTCTATTAGATTTAAAATAGTGATGGAAAAGAATAGACCAGATCCAAAAATTGAAGTGCGAGATTGGAGAAAGGCCAATTTTGACGGTATTAGGGAAGAACTTTCGAAAGGTGATTGGGGGCAGATGTTCACAGGTAAAGGGACGGCTGGAAAATGGGAAGCCTTCAGAAATGAGATAACAAGAATCCAGAGAAAGTATATTCCTGTTAAGAAGGAAAGGAAAGGCTGGTAGGTATAGGGAATGCTGGATGACAAAAGAAATTGAGAGTTTGGTTAAGAAAAAGAAGAAAGCACATGTAAGGTATAGTCAGGATAGATCGAGTGAATCCTTAGAAGAGTATAAAGGTAGTAGGAGTATACTTAAGAGGAAATCAGGAGGGCAAAAAGGGGACATGAGATAGCTTTGGCAACTAGAATTAAGGAGAATCCAAAGAGTTCTTACAAATACATTAAGGACAAAAAGGTAACTAGGGAAAGAATAGGCTTTTGTGTGGAGCCGCAGAAAATGGGGGAGATAGTAAATGAGTATTTTTCATTAGTATTTATTGTGGAAAAGGATATGGATGATATAGACTGTAAGGAAATAGATGGTGACATCTTGCAAAATGTCCAGATTACAGAGGAGGAAGTGCTGGATGTCTTGAAACGGGTAAAGGTGGATAAATCCCCAGGACCTGATCAGGTGTACCCGAGAACTCTGTGGGAAGCTCGAGAAGTGATTGCTGGGCCTCTTGCTGAGATATTTATATCATCGATAGTCACAGGTGAGGTGCCGGAAGACTGGAGGTTCGCAAACGTGGTGCCACTGTTTAAGAAGGACGGTAAAGACAAGCCAGGGAACTATAGACCGGTGAGCCTGAC
>NC_057728.1:67868124-67869618 GCF_004010195.1 Chiloscyllium plagiosum | reverse complement strand
TTTGGTATGCTTTCCTTTATTGGTCAGAGTATTGAGTACAGGTGTTGGGAGGTCATGTTGCGGCTGTACAGGACATGGGTTAGTCCACTGTTGGAATATTGCGTGCAATTCTGGTCTCCTTCCTATCGGAAAGATGTTGTGAAACTTGAAAGGGTTCAGAAAAGATTTACAAGGATGTTGCCAGGATTGGAGGATTTGAGCTACTGGGAGAGGCTGAACAGGCTGGGGCTTTTTTCCCTGGAGCGTCGGAGACTGAGGGGTGACTTTATCGAGGTTTATAAAATTATGAGGGGCATGGATAGAGTAAATAGACAAAGTTGTTTCTATGGGGTGGGAGAGTCCAGAACTAGAGGGCATAGGTTTAGGGTGAGAGGGAAAAGATATAAAAGAGACCTACGGGGCAACGTTTTCACACAGAGGGACGTGTATGGAATGAACTGCCAGAGGATGTGGTGGAGGCTGGTACAATTGCAACATTTAAGAGGCATTTGGATGGGTATATGAATAGGAAGGGTTTGGAGGGATATTGGCAGGGTGCTGGCAGGTGGGACTAGATTGGGTTGGGATATCTGGTCGGCATGGACGGGTTGGACCGAAGGGTCTGGTTCCATGCTGTACATCTCTATGACTCTATGACTGTATCTCAGGTACAGCATATTAAATATCGGGAAAGTCCTTCAAAGGTAAAGAGAATATAGGAGATTACTTAAAAAGCAAATTAGGCAGGCAAGGAGGAGCCATGAAATATCTTTGGCAGATGGGATTGAGGAAAACCCTAAGGTTTAATAAGAATATTACGAGTAAGAGAATTACCTGGAAAAATGTGGGACATATTAGAGACCAATGGAGCAAGCTGTGCTTGGAGCCAGAGGATGTGGGTGAGGTTTCAAATAAATACATCTCACCTGTATTCACAGATGAGAAAGACATTACAGCCAGGAATTTCAGTTTCAGTTCCCCTTGGCCCAGGAACTCCCCACATACGTTTGAGAAACTCTCACCTTTAACCTCGGCCCTCTAGTTTTGGTTTGCCCTGCCCTGGGTAGAAGACCTTGGCTATTCACCTTACCTATGCCCCTCATGATTTTATAAATCTCTATATTGTGTGCAGGAGGGTTTCCTGACACAATATGTAGATAGGTCAACAAGAGGTGAGGCCATACTGAATTTGGTTCTGGGTAACGAACCAGGCCAGGTGTTAGAATTGGAGGTAGGTGAGCACTTTGGGGACAGTGACCACAATTCGGTGACTTTTACTCTAGTGATGGAGAGGGATAAGTGTGCACTGCAGGGCAAGAGTTATAGCTGGGGGCAGGGAAATTATGATGCGGTGAGGCACGACTTAGGATGCGTGGCTTGGAAAAATACGCTTCAAGGCAAGGGCGCAATTGATATGTGGAGCTTGTTCAAGGAGAAACTATTGAGTGTCCTTGATAAGTAAGTACCCGTCAGGCAGGGAGGAAAGGGTCGTCTGAGGGAGCCGTGGTTTAATAA
>NC_057728.1:67842460-67866256 GCF_004010195.1 Chiloscyllium plagiosum | reverse complement strand
AAAGAAGTTTTAGGGGTGACTTGATAGAGGTGTGCAAGATGATTAGGGGTTTAGATAGGGTTGACCGTGAGAACCTTTTTCCACGTATGGAGTCAGCTATTACGAGGGGGCATAGCTTTAAATTAAGGGGTGGTAGGTATAGGACAGATATTAGGGGTAGATTCTTTACTCAGCGAGTCGTGAGTTCATGAAATGCCCTGCCAGTAGCAGTGGTGGACTCTCCCTCTTTATGGGCATTTAAATGGGCATTGGATAGGCATATGGAGGATAGTGGGCTAGTGTAGGTTAGGTGGGCTTGGATCGCCGCAACATCGAGGGCCAAAGGCCCTGTACTGCGCTGTATTTTTCTATGTTCTATGTTCTATAGGTCACCCTTCAGCCTCCTACACTCCAGGGAAAAATAGTCCCAGCTATCCACCTCCCCCCTTCTAACTCAATCCCTTCAATCTCAGTAACATTCTTGCAATTCTTGTTTGTAGCTTTTCCATCCTTCCTATAGCAGGGTAACCAGAATTGTACACAGTACTCAAAGCGTGGCCTTACCAATGTCCTGTACAGCTGTAACATGATGTCCCAACGCCTGTACTCAATGGTCTGCCCAAATGGGTTCTTCATCACCCTGACAACCTGTGACGCCACTTTCAAGGAACTATGTACCTGCACTCTCAGCTCTCTCTGTTTGACAACACTTCCCAGCGCCCTACCATTAACCGTACAAGTGCTGTCCTGGTTTTTCTTACCAAAATGTAACACCTCACATTATCAACTCTGACTCTCCAACACCTTCAGTCCTCATTTTCTCCTTGGGTGGTGAGGTTCCAGAACTAAGATTAATAATAAGGAGGCATAGAGGTGCGTAATCCCCAGGGCCTGATGAGATGTATCCCAGGCTACTATGGGAGGCAAGGGAGAAGATTGATGTGGCCCTGGCAGAGATATTTAATACTTTGCCAACCACAGGTGAAGTGCCAGATGACTGGAGAATAGCTAATATGTTCCTTTATTCAAGAAGAGCAGCAGAGATATGTCAGGTAATTATAGGCCAGTTAGTCTGACATCAGTAGGAGGAAAATTATTGAAAAGAATTCCTAAGGACAGGATTGATCAACAATTGGAAAGGCAGAAATTGATCAGAGGTGGTCAGCATGGATTTGTTAGAGGGAGATCCTGCCTGTCTAATTTTAATTGAGTTTTTTTGAAAAGGTGATTAAACATCTTATATAGAGTCATAGAGTCGTGCAGACCCTTTCATCCAACTCATCCATACAGACCAAGCTTCCTAAAATGAACTACTCCTATTTGACCCATATCCCTCTAAACCTTTCCTATTCATGTACCTATCCAAATTACCTAGCTCTCTCTGTTTGACAACATTCCCCAAGGCCCTACCATTAACTGTGTCCTGGTTTTTCTTATCAAAATGCAACACCTCGCATTTATCTGAAATAAACTTCATTTGACATTCCTCAGCTCAGCTGATGAAGATCCCATTGTACTGTGCACTATACTACCAACTTTGGTGTCATCTGCAAGCTTACTAACAATGACTCCTATACTCTCATCAAAATCATTTATATAAATGATGAACAACACCACTGGTCACAGGCCTCCAGTCTAAATAATAACCCTCTATCACCACCTTCTGTCTTCCAATGTCAAGCCAGTTTTGTATCCAATTGATCAACTCTCCTTGGAGAGCATGTGATCTACAATGTCGAACCTTGTTGAAGATTTGTAGACAATATCTACCACTCTGCCATCAGTTCTTCAAAAAGAAAACTCAAGCAAGTTTGAGAGACACAATTTCCCATACACAAAGCTATGATGACTACCCAAAACAAGTGCTTACCTAACCAAATGCATGTAGATCCTGTCTCTCAGAATTCTGTCTAATGACTTACCCATCACTTTGTCAGGTTCACCAGTCTGTAGTTCCCTGGCTCTTCCTTGCAGCTTAAAAAATGGCACATTAGCCACTCTCCAGTCTACCAGCACCTTACCTATGGCTACTAATATAAATATTTCCATTTCTTCCCTAGCTTCCCACAATATCCTGAGATATACAGATCAGGTCCCAGCGTTTTATCTACCTTCATGTGTTTTACGACCAGATGAGGATAGTGCAGTTTCTGTAGTTTACATGGACTCAGTAATGTCTTTGACAAGGTCCCAAATGAAGGCTTATCCAAAAATTAAGAGCCCATGGGATCCAAGGCAAGTTAGTAAACTAGATCCAAAATTGTCTTCGGAGGCAAAGAGTGACGGTGGAAGGTGGTTTCTGTAATTGGAAGCATGTGACCAGCAGTGTGCCACAGGGATTGGAGCTGGGACTCTTGCTCTTTATTATGTATGTTCATTATTTGGATGTGGATATTTAAGATTTAATTAGTAAGTTTCTAGATTACATAAAAATTCCTGAAGAAGGGCTTATGCCCGAAATGTCGATTCTCCTGCTCCTTGGATGCTGCCTGACCTGCTGCGCTTTTCCAGCAACACATTTTTAAGCTCTGATCTCCAGCATCTGCAGTCCTCACTTTCTCCTACACAAAAATTAGACATGATGATATTGAGGAGGATGATCTCAAGCTCTGATATTGATCAGCTGGTAAATTGGACAGAGCAATGGCAGGTAGAATTTCCTGATAAGTGTGAGATGATGCATTTGTGTATATCCTTCTATAAGAGAAGGATATACACAATGAATGGTCCGTCTCCAGCGAGTACTGAAGTACAAGTCCACAGATCTCTGAAGGTGTCAGTACAGGTGGACAGGGTAGTGAAAGCAGCATGTGGAAAGGACAGGCAGAAAGCATAGTAGGAGATGGATTAACTACATTAGAAGGAAAAGGTCTTGCATCAGAAGATATTGAATCCATATGTACCAAGGTAAGAAATAACAAGGGAAGAAATACACTGTTGGGAGTAGTCTCCAACAGTAGCTATACTTTCTGTAGATTAGGACAGTCACATTGACAAAGATAGCTATGAGGAAGAATTCATAATGTATATTGAAGAACAATGTGTTGTGGATCCCATCAGAGATCAGGCAATTTTGGATCTGCTGATGTATAATGAAGTAAGGTTCATCAATGATCTAGGAGTAAAAGATCTACTGGAAAACAGTGATTGTAAAATGGCAGAAATTAGCATTCAGTTTGAAAGGGAGGAACGTATGTCAGAAACAATTGTGCTAAACTTAAATGAGAGCAATTACAAAGGAATGAGGGTAGAGTTGGATGAAGTGAACTAGGAAAGCAGTTTGACAACAAAGACAGGGAACTTAAGGATAGTATTGAATTGAAAGACAAAAAGATCAATGTGGCAAAGATTAGTGGTAAATGAAAATATTGGTGAAGTTTTAAACCCAACCAAAGGTGAACAAAAAAAAAGATAATAAAACTGGAGTCAAACTAGCAAGTACATCAAAACTCACAGTAAGAATCTTTTTTAAATATACAGAAGGGAAGAGAGATGTGAAAGTGAACATGAGCCCCTCAGAGAATGAGGCTGGGGAAATTATACAGGGACACTAGGAAATGGAGGAGGAGTTGAATAAATACTTTCCGTCAGACTTCATGGTATTAAGCACTAAAATTACTAACCAAATGGGCAAAAGGGGGATAGAGAATAAATGCAATAATTATCAATAGAGAAAAAGTGCAAGGGGAAACTAATGAGCCTAAAACCTGATCTCATTCCTGATCTCATTGCCTGAAACGTCTATTTTCCTGCTCCTTGGATGCTGCCTGACCTGCTGTGCTTTTCCAGCACCATACTCTCACCTCTAATCTCCAGCATCTGCAGTCCTCACTTTCACCTAAAATCTGATCAGTTCACTAATCATAGAACATAGAACATTACAGCACAGTACAGGCCCCTCGGCCCTCGATATTGCGCCGTCCTGTCATACTAATCTGAAGCCCATCCCACCTACACTATTCCATGTACGTCCATTTGCCTGTCCAATGACGACTTAAATGCACTCAAACTTGGCGAATCTATTACCGATGCAGGCAAAGCATTTCATACCCTTACTACTCTCTGAGTAAAGAAGACAAACTTATTAAAGTTCTTTGAGGAGGGAGAAAGCAGGATTGATCGGGGGAATCAGAAGATGTAATATATTTGGATTTCCGAAAGACATTCAATAAGATACAACACAGTACGCTACTTAATAAAATAAGAGCCCATGGTATTGGCAGTAGTGCATGGATAGAGGATTTTTTAGCTCATAGAGAATTGGAACAGGAGGACTACTTTCAAGGTGGCAAACTGTAATTACAGAAGGCCACAGGGACCAGTGTTGGGTCAACAATTATTTACAATAGATATCAGTAGCTTGAATGAGGAAAATGAATATACGATATTCAAGTTTGCAGGTTGCATCAACAAGATAGGAAAGCAAGTTGCGAAGATGGCACACAGAATAGGGAGATGAATATAGACAGATTAAGTGCATGGGTGAAAATTTGGCAGATAGGATATAGTATGGAAATGCGAGCTTCTGTATGGCAGAAAGTATAGAGGAGCTGAATGTTATTTACCTGGAAAAAGTGCAGAAATCTAGAACACTGAGCAACATAGGAGTCCTTGTGAATGAATTACAAAATGTTGGCATAAAAGTTCAACAGGTATTAGGGAAAGCAAATAGAATCTTGGTCTTTATTTCAAATGAATGGAACATAACAACAAGGAGTTCTGCTAAAGCTATACAAGGCATGAATCAAACCACAGCTGAATTGCTATGTACAGTTTTAGTCTCCAGCATTGGAGGCAGTCCAGAGAAGGTTCACTAGGGTGATCACAGATATGGAGGCGTTATCTCATGAGGAGAGGTTGAGTAGGTTGGGTCTGTACTCATTGGAGTTTAAAAAAATAAGAGGTGACCTTATTGAAACATATAATATTCTTATGAGACTTGACAGGATAAATGGGGAGAGGTTGTTTCTCCTTGTGGGAAAGTTTCAGAACAGAGCATAAACTCAGTATAACTGATCATCCATTCCTGCTCTTGTATTCTAGCTCTCTTGAAATGAATAGTTGCATTGCATTTGCCTTCCTAACTGCCAACTGAATCTGTGTGCCACCCTAAATAAGATCCCTTCATCCCAACTCTCTGCGTTCTGCCAGTCAGCCAAACCTCTGTGCATGCCAGTATCTTGCCTAAACAATATCGTCTCTTATTTTATATAGCAGCCTCCCGTGTGTCATCTTGTCAAAGGCATTCTGGAAATCCAAATAGATCACATCGCTGGCTCTTCTTTGTCTAAATTTCTTGGTATCTCTTCAAAGAATTCTATCAAATTTGTCAAGTGACTATCCCTTGATGAAGTGTGCTCTATTTTACTGTGCACTTCCAAATACTCTGCAAATGTCACCCTTAATAATGGACTCTGAAAGCTTACCAATGATTGGGTCAGGCTTCAATCCATGTCCCCCTCATTATTTCGTAAACCCATATCAGGTCATCCCTCATATTACAACATTCAAGTGAAAACAAAACCAAGTTTGTCCAATCTCTCCTCATAGCTAATTCCCTCCAAACCAGGCAACATCCTGGTAAACTATTTCTGTGCCCTCTCCAAGGCCTCTGGATCCTTCTGGGAGTGTGGTGAGTAGAAATGTACATTGCAAATGTGGCCTAACTGAAATTCTATACACCTGCAACATTTCTTGACAAGGCCCCCAACTGATGAAAGCAAGCATACTATAAGCCTTTTTAACCGCCATATCCACTTGTGATGCCATTTTCAGGGAATTGTATGCCTCGATTCCTCTGTATGTTGATGATACGGGTACTAGGAGTTCTGCCATTTACTCTATACTTTCATCCTGCTTTTAATCTTCTAAATTGCATCACCTCACATTGTCCAGACTAAACTCCATTTGCCATTTTTCTGCCCATGTCTCTAGCCTATCTATATCCTGCTGTACCCTCTGGTAATCCATTCACTATCTACAGTTCCCCAATCTTTGTTTCATCTGCAAACTTACTAATCAGTCCACTGACATTCTTCTTTCATTTATGTATATTACAACAACTGACCCCTGCGGAATATCACTGATCACAGATCTCCAGTCAGAGAAAACATCTTTCTTTGCCCCTCTCTGGCTTCTATGGCTAAGCCAGTTCTGTATCCATCTTATCAGCTCGCTGCAGACCCCTGTGACTTCATCTTCTACATCAGCCAGTCATGAGGGACCTTGTCAAAGGCCTTGCTAAATCCATATCGACATCTACTACTCTCCTATCATCAATAATCTTTGTCACTGACTCTAAGTCTCAAAAAACCCAATCAAGTTTGTGAGACACAACCTTCCCTGCTGCCTATCACTAATAAAATCATTATTTCCAAATGAATTTATTATTAAATCCTGTCCCTAAGAATCTTCTCCAATAATTTCCCCAGCACCGACATAAGGCTCACAAGCCTCTAGTTTCCCAGATTATCCCTGTTGCCCTTAAACAAAGGAATAACATTGGCTATTGACCAGTCCTCTGGGATTTTTCCTGTGAGATGTTGTACAATGCCTCAGCAATTTTTTCATCGGCCTCCCTCAGCATTCTGGGATGGATCCCATCAGGTCCTGAGGATTTGTCTATCTTAATGTTTTCCAAAACACCCAACACCACCTCCTTTTTTTATATTGCCATGCCCTAGAACATCAACACATCCCTCCTAAAACTCATCATCCATCATGTCCTTCTCCTTTGTAAATATTGATGCAAAGTGCTTTAGCTCTTTTAGCCCTCCCAAGTCCTTGTTTGAGTTCTTTCCGGCTATGTATTCTTCAAGGGCTCTGCCTGTTTTCAGTTTCCTAAATCTTGCATAAGTCTCCTTTTTTAGATTAAGCTCTCAATTTCTTTTGTCATTGACGCCACTTTCAAGAAACTGTGTACCTGCACTCCTACGTCTCTTTGTTTGGCAGCACTGCCCAGGGCCTTACCAGGGCAACACCTCACATTTATTTAAATTAAAGTCTATCTGCCACTGCTTGGCCTATTGGTCCATCTGATCTAGATTCCCTTTATTTCAGTTTTATTTCATGCTCCATCTTTGCACTCCTAATTACTATCTTGAGATACCCTCTGTACTTTTCACACTCATTTCAGGCCTCCAATGTTTCATTCCCTTTTTATCTGTTGTACAAATCTCTTCTCCTTTGTATCCTGTCTTTCTTCATAGAACATAGAACAATACAGTGCAGCCCTTGATGTTGCATCAATCTGGGAACTAATCTAAGATCACCCCCCCTACACTGTCCCACCATCATCCATGTGCTCATCCAAGGATTGGTTAAATCTCCCTAATGTGGCTGAGTTAACTACATTGGCACACGGGGCATTCCACGCCCTTACCACTCTCTGGGTAAAGAACCTGCCTCTGACATCTGTCTCAAATCTATCACTCCTCAATTTGCAGCTATGCCCCCTCGTAATGTCATCATCCTAGGAAAAAGACTTTCACTGTCTAGTCTATCTAATCCTCTTATCATCTTGTATGTCTCTATTAAATCCCCATTTAGCCTTCTTCTTTCCAATGAGAACAGACCCAAGTCTCTAAGCCTTTCCTCATAAGACCTTCCCTCCAGATCCGGCAACATCCTGGTAAATCTCCTCTGCACCTTTTCCAATGCTTCCACATCCTTCCTGTAATGGAGAAACCAGAACTATACAAAATAATCCAAGAGAGGCCGCACTAGCATATTGTATAGTTGCAACATTACATTATGGCTCTGGAACTCAATCCCTCTACCAATAAAACCTAACACACCGTATGCCTTCTGAACAGCACTATCAACCTGGGTGGCAACTTTCTGGGATCTATGTACATGGACACCAAGATCCCTCTGCACATCTACACCACCAAGAATATTTCCATTGACCAAGTATTCTGCCTTCCAGTTATTCTTCCCAAAGTGAATCACCTCACATTTGTCTGCATTGAACTCCATTTGCCATCTCTCAGCCCAATTCTACAGTTAGAACATAGAACATAGAACAATACAGGCAGAACTGGCCCTTTGGCCCTCGATGTTGTGCTGACCTGTGAACTATTCTCAGTTCGTCCCCCTACACTATCCCAAAATCATCCATGTGCTTACCCAAGGATTGGTTAAATCTCCCTAATGTGGCTGAGTTAACTACACTGGCAGGCAGAGCATTCCACACCCTGACCACTCTCTGAGTAATGAACCTGCCTCTGACATCTGTCTCAAATCTATCACCCCTCAATTTGTAGTTATGCCCTCTCGTACAGGCTGACGTCATCATCCTAGGAAAAAGACTTTCACTGTCTACCCTATCTATTCCTCTGATCATCTTGTATGTCTCTATCAAATTCCCTCTTAGCCTTCTTCTTTCCAATGAGAACAGACAAGTCCCCCTACAATCTGCAACATTCTTCCACACTGTCCACTACTCCACTGACTTTAATGTCATCTGCAAATTTACTAACCCATCCACCTACGCTGTGTCTAAGTTATTTATAAAAGTGGCAAACAGCAGTGATCCCAAAACAGATCATTGTGGCACACCACTAGTCACAGGACTCCAGGCTGAATATTTTCCATCAACCACTACACGCTGCCTTCTTATAGAAAGCCAGTTTCTAATCCAAACTGATAAATCACCCTAAATCCCAAGCCTCTGCATGTTCTCCAACAGCCTACCATGTGGAACCTGATCAAAGGCTTTACTGAAGTCCATGTACACCACTTCTGTCTTTGATTGGCCCTATTCCTACCCTAGTCATCCTTTTATTCCTCACATACCTATAGAAAGCTTTAGGGTTCTCCTTTATTCTACCTGCTAAAGACTGTTCGTGTCCTCTCTTTGCTCTTAGCTCTCTCTTTGAATCCTTCCTAGCTAATCTGTAACTCTCCATCACCTCATCTGAACCATCTCGTCTCATCGTCACATAAGCTTCCTCTTCCGCTTAACAAGAGATGCAATTTCTGTAGTAAACCACGGTTTCCTTACCTTATCACTTCCTCCCTGCCTGACAGGGACATAACTATCAAGGACACGCAATATCTGTTCCTTAAACCAGTTCCACATTTCGACTGTCCCCATCCCTGCATTTTGCTGCTCCATTCTATACATCCTATGTCTTGCCTAATCGCATTATAATTACCCTTCTCCCATCTATAACTCTTACCCACCCCTCGCTAAACTAAATATAACAATTAAATCAAACACCTGGCTTGGTTCATTACCAAGCACCAGATCCAGTGTGGCCTCCCCTTTTGTCAGCCCTTCGACATACTGTGTCAGGAAAACCTCCTGTACGCATTGGACAAAAACTGATGCATCCAACGTACTAGAGTTAATGTTCCAGTCAATGTTGGGGAAGTTAAAGTCCCCCATAATGACCACCCTGTTCCTTTCACTCCTACCAGAATTGTTTTGCTGATCCTATCCTCCACATCCCTGAACTCTGAGGAGGCCTATAAAAACCTCCCAGCAGTGTGACCTCTTCTCTTGTTTCTAACCTCAGCCACACACTACCTCAGTAGTCCAGTCCTCATCAAAAGTTCTGTCAGCCCCTGTTATACTTGCCTTGATTAACAAGGTTGAAACTTTATTGCTGGAACAGCACAGCAGGTCAGGCAGCATCCAGGGAACAGGAGATTCGACGTTTCGGGCACAGGCCCTTCTTCAGGAACAAGGCCACACCTCCCCCTCTTTTGCTGCCTTGCCTGTTCTTAATGAAAGATCTAAACCCTGGAACCTGCAACATCCATTTTTGACCCTGCTCTATCCATGTCTCTGAAATGGCCACAACACCGAAGTCCCAGGTACCTATCCATGCTGCAATTATCCTTATTTTGGATATTTCTGGCATTGAAGTAGACAGACTTCAAACCAGCTTGCTTTCTGCCAGCACATTCCTGTGACTGTGAAATCCTGTGCATGCCCTCCCTACTCTCATCTTCCTGTGCCCTGGAACTACACCTCAGGTTCCTTAGTTAGTCTGCATTTGCACATGGACTGCTTCAGTATTTGAAGAGTTGCGAACAGTACTGAACATTGTGCAGTCATGAGCAAACATCCCCAATTCCTGGAAAAACTCAGCAGGTCTGGCAGCATCTGTGACCCTTCCCTAAATCTCACCTTATTTTGGAGGGAGGGTCATTGATGAAGCAGCTGAAGACCATTGGAGTTAGGGCATTCGCTCCAGAAACTCTTGCAGATGCCCTGGACCAGTGAAGAGAATTCTCCCTAATTCTCATTGAATTCAATTTTTATCAGGCTCCTTGAAGCTATTTTCAATACAAAGATGTAAGCCATGAGAGGGACGCAAAGATGCTGCAATGAGGTATACACTGTTTAGGTGACAAATGGAGTATAACATGGGAAAGTCTAAGTTGACCATCTGGTCAAGATCTCATTGTAACCTGAGGTAATGTCTTCGCTGTCCACTACATCTACAATTCTGGTGTCATCTGCAAATTTACTAACTATACCTCCTATATTTGCATCCAAATCATTTATATGAATGACGAAAATGTTGTGGCACAACCTTGGTCACAGGCTTCCAGTCTGCAAAGCAACTTTCCATCCTCTGTCTTCTACCTTCAAGCCAGTTCTGTATCCAAATGGCTAGTTCCCACTGTATTCCATGAGATCTAACCTTGCTCACCAGTCTACCATGAGGAATCTTGTCAAACATACTCCTGCTCCTATTTCTTGTGTTCTTTTAATAATTTTTGAATACATTCTTTCATGTGAAGTTTTGTATCTCTGATCAGCATTTATTGCTCATTAATAACTGTCTTTGATATAGATAAGCTGCAGAGCTGGCAAATGGAGTTTAATGCAGAAAAGTGTGAGGTGATTCACTTTGGAAGGAACAACAGGAATAAAGAGTAGAGTAGATGGCAGAGAGATCTCGATGTCAATGTATGTAGATCCCTGAAAGTTTCTACCAGGTTGATAGGGTTGTTAAGAAGGCATACGGTGTGTTAGCTTTTATTGGTAGAGGGATTGAGTTTTGGAGCCATGAGGTCATGCTGCAGCTGTATAAAACTCTGGTGTGGCTGCACTTGGAGTATAGCGTACAGTTCTGGTCACTGCATTATAGGAAGGATGTGGAAGCGTTGGAAAAGGTTCAAAGGAGATTTACTAGAATATTGCCTGTTATGGAGGGAAGGTCTAATGAGGAAAGGCTGAGGAACTTGAGGCTGTTTTCAAAAGAGAGAAGAAGGTTGACATGTGACTTAATTGAGACATATAAGATAATCAGGGTTAGATAGGGTGGACAGGGAGAGCCTTTTTCCTCAGAGTGTGATGGCTAGCACAAGGGGACATAGCTATAAATTGAAGGATAATAGATGGTAGATGTCTACTAAAAGGTAGTTTCTTTACTCTGAGAGTAGTAGGTGCGTGGAATGGCCTGCCTGCAACACTAGTAGATTTGCCAACTATAAGGGCATTTAAATGGTCATTGGATAAACATATTGATTAATAGGGAATAGTGTAGGTTAGACGGGCTTCAGATTGGTTCCACAGGTTGGGCAATATCGAGGGCCTGAACAGCCTGTACTGCACTGTAACGTTCTATGTTCTATATTTTATTGAATTAATGTTTGCTTGGCCACTTCAAAGGGTAGCTAAGGCTCTGGAGTTACATGAAGACCAGACCAGGTAAAGGTGACAGATTTCATCCCCGAAACAACATTTATGACCCAAATAGGTTTTTACAACAATTGATAATGGTTTCACAGTCACCATGATTCAGTATTCATTAATGATTTAATTTATTACATATTCCACATCAGATAAATTCTGCCAAACATTCCATGTTCTCTGTAATCAATTTCCTGCAAAGCCCTTCTGCGTCCGTCTTTAATATCAGATTTACAAAAGAACAAAAGATCCTCTCCAGAATAAAAACATGTTCTCTGTCATACTAACAGAATGACTCAACTGAGGCAAGTTAGCAATCCAATAAGAATAAACTGATTCCATAGTAACAGAGTTCTCATGGATTCTAATAAAGAGCCACTTGACTCAAAACCTTAACTGTGCTTTCTTCCCACTGATGCTACCAGACTAGCTGAGTTTCTCCAGCAATTTCTGTTTGGGTCTTAAATAACAGAACTTGTCACAGTTAAGTACATCAGAACAGCCAATGTTTACTTCTACACACTTTCAACCCTAATTCCCTCTCTAAGGTTATTGTGGTCTACCTATAGAACATAGACTGCAGCGGTTCAAGAAGGCAGCACATCCCCACCTTCTCAAGTGGCAACTAGGGATGGGTAATAAATGCTGGCCAGCCAACAATGCCCACCTCCTATGTCCCAGGAGTTAATTAAAATAAATTTAAAAAGAGCTAATTTTTTAATAACTTCATCAGCTGTCAATCAAGTTGTGAATTTTCAGAACACCACTGTGATAATGATAATTTATAGAAGCACTCAAGAGCTAACATTTGCAATAATAGGCAAGAAAATAGGTTGTGAGAAGGATATCAAGAACCCGAAAAGGGATAGGGAGTTTAAGTGAAAAACCAAAATCTTGGGAAAATGTGAGGTTTTGCACTTCGGCAGGAAGGATAGAAAAGCTGAATATGATTTATATGGAGTCAGGCTGCAGAATGCTGTAGTACAGAGGGATTTAGGAGACCTTGTATACACCACCGTGTATAATGACAGGTTATAGAAACACTCGAACAGTAATAATGCTAAAATGATAATACTCTGGATTATGTTAACAAACATATATTAAAATTGAAATTTGCAGTGATTTCTTTTCAACTCTCAGACATAGGCAGATTAATTGTATTTCAAAATATAAGGAGCGAGGGATTTAAATACCTTGACAGTATTTGCGTTTCACAGATTTTATCCACTTTGTAAATTCAAAACTTACATACAATGGGATAAGGCCATTACTCAGCAGGTTAGGTGGCTCCTTGGGTAAATGGCGTCCTATACCTTTTTCCAGGAAGTGACAATAGGATCCATTAGGCATCAGACAGGACATCTGGATCCAAGTTCCCAATACCATTTCAGATAAGTCATGGAGTCTCTGTGACTCTGTGAAAATGTCAACCCAAAACTCTGCATAGTTCTCTTGGTGTGATCTCACAGAACCAGAATTTTCTACCAAATCCATTTGTAAAAATATTTTCAGCCTTTCTAATAAAAGTAATCATTCCATTTGTATTCTTAACCATTTGATATGCCTGCATACTAACATTTTGTGATTCATGTACAAGGACTCCTAAATCCAAGGACTCTACCGCAGAATTCTGCAATCTGTAACCAAATGTTACTCAGCTTTTCCAGCCTTCCTGCCAAAGTGCACAACCTCACATTTTCCCAAGTTGTTGCTTTTTCACTTAAACTTCCTATCCCATTCCAGGTTCTTTATATCCTCCTCACAACTTGTTTTCTCATCTATCATAGCAAATGTGGCTATAATTTGCATTATATCTCTTTGTAATGTAGTTTGTATATCGTTGAGGCCCCAGCGTTGATCCATGTGACACTCTGCTCATTATAGTTTGACTAACTGAAATTGATCATTTATTCCAAAACTCAATTTTCTGTTAGATGGCCAATCCTAAAGCATATTACCCCCAAGTTATGAGCTCTTACCTTGTGTGATAAACATTTTAAGAGACCTTATCAAATTCGGTTCCGAAATCCAAATATACTTCAGCTTGAGTACGGGTGGAATATCTTTCCCCAACCCAGATCAGACATAGTGATTCTCACTTTTCCAAGGGTTTTCTGCTAAATGTCCAAGATCGAGCCTTTTCGTTACAGAAGGAGTCCAGCAAAGCTAGTGACAGCAGCAGAAGGATTAATTCTGAAACCATGGCCTTACTTACACAATAGTTCTTGTCTTTAACAGGTACTGCGAGGTGAGGAGGTTAAGTGCCTAGTGGGTTCAGGGGAGTGTATGGGGCCCAAACATGGTGAACATTGCAGGTGGGGGTTCAGGTGCTGGGAGCAAAGGGATGGGATGAGAGGAATCTGGTGACTGGAGAGGGCTTGGGGAGGAGGTTTGGTCAGCTGCCCATGGTGGGAAAGTTCGGGTGTCCGGAGCTGCATAGGTCAGCTGTCCTGGGCAGGGTGGTCAGCTGGGTATTTGTGGGTGATGTAGTTGAGTGGCTGCACAGAGCTAGGGGTCAGGTCTCCATGATGGGTGTTGGAGATGTGCGGTATGCGTTGTTCTGATGTCTAGAGAGGCAGAGGAGTTGGTTGTCTGTGATTGGAACATAGGAACAGGTATGGGCCAATTCAGTCTCAGTACAGCTGATGGCACACTTTGATATGTTTTCGTAGACAAAGATGAGAGTGGTCCTAAGGGATGAGTACTAAACTGGGCCAAGGCCAATTATATCAAAATTAGGCAGGAGCTGGGAAATGTGGATTGGACACAACTATTTGAAGGGAAGTCCACATTTGAGATGTGGGAGGCTTTCAAAGATAGTGCAGGATAGGCATGTTCCATTGAAGGCAAAGGATAGGAAGGGCAAGATTCGTGAACCGTGGATAGCAGGAGAAATTGTGTGACTAGCCAAGAGGAAAAGGGAAGCGTACATAAGGTTCAGGCAGCTAAGAACAGAACGGGCCCTGGAAGAATATTGGAAGAGTAGGACCGGTCTTAAACAAGGAACCAAGCGGGCGAAAAGGGGTCATGAAATAGCTTTAGTGAGCAGAATTAAGGAGAATCCCAAAGCCTTTTATTCTTATATAAGAAGCAAGCGGGTAACTAGAGAAAGGATTGGACTAAAGGATAACGAAGGAAGGCTATGTGTCGAACCAGAGAGAATGGGTGAGATTCTGAATGATTACTTTGCATCAGTGTTCACTGAGGAGATGGACATGATAAATGTTGAGATTAGAGATAGAAGTTTGATTAGTCTGGATCACATTGACATAAATAGGGAAGATGTGTTGGGTAGGCTAGAGATTATTAAAGCGCAGCAGGTCAGGCAGCATCCAAGGAGCAGGAGAATCGAATTTCGGGCATAAGCCCTTCTTCCTGAAGAAGGGCTTACGCCCGAAACATCGATTCTACTGCTCCTCGGATGCTGCCTGACCTGCTGCGCTTTTCCAGCAACACATTCTTCAGTTCTGATCTCCAGCATCTGCAGTCCTCACTTTCTCCTACAGATTATTAAGGTGGACGAATCCCCAGGACCGGATGGGATCTATTCAGGTTCATGAGGGAGGTGAGAGAGGAAATAGCTGGGGCCCTGACAGATATCTTTGTGGCATCCTTAAATACAGGTGAGGTGCCGGAGGACTGGAGAGTTGCTTATGTTGTCCCCTGTACAAGAAGGGTAGTAGGGATACTCCGGGTAACTACAGACCAGTAAACTACTCCATGGTAAACTAATAGAGAAAGTGAAGTCACATGGTGTGCAGGGTGTTCTAGCTTGGTGGATAAAGAACTGGTCGAGCAACAGGAGACAGAGCATAGTAGTTGAAGGGAGTTTCTTGATATGGAAGAAGGTGACCAGTGGTGTTTTGCAGGGGTCAGTGTTGGGGCAACTGTTGTTTGTGATATACATAAATGATCTGGAAGAGGGCACTGTTGGTATGATCAGCAAGTTTGCAGATGACACGAAGATTAGTGGAGAAGCAGAAGCTATAAGGGACTGTCAAAGAATACAGGAGGATATAGATAGACTGGAGAGTTGGGCGGAGAAGTGGCAGATGGAGTTCAATCCAAACAAATGTGAGGTGATGCATTTTGGGAAGTCTACTTCTAGAGCGAATTATACAGTGAATGGAAGAGCCTTGGGGAAAGTTGATGAGCAGATAGGTCTGGGAGTGCAGGTCCATTGTACCCTGAAGATTACTGCACAGGTGGATAGAGTGGTCAAGAAAGCATTTGGTATGCTTGTCTGCATCGAACAGGATATTGAATACAAGAGCTGGCAGGTCATGTTAAAATTGTACAAGAGTTTGGTTCGGCCACATTTAGAATACTGTGTACAGTTCTGGTTGCAACATTATCAAAAGGATGTGGACATTTTGGAGAGGGTGCAGAGAAGGTTTACAAGGATGTTGCCTGGTGTGAAAGGTGCTAGCTATGAAGAGAGGTTGAGAGGTTAGATTTGTTTTCATTAGAAAAAAAGGAGATTGAGGGAGGACCTGATTGAGGTTTACAAAATCATGAAGGGTATAGACAGGATAGATAGAAATAAGCTTTTTCCCAGGGTGAAGGATTCAATAACGAGAGGTCACGCTTTCAAGTTGAGAGGTGGAAAGTTTAAGGGGGATACACGTGATAAGTACTTTACACAGAGGGGGGTGGGTGTCTGGAACGCGTTGCCAGCAGAGGTAGTAGAGGCAGGCACAGTAGATTCATCTAAGTTGCATCTGGACAGATGCATGAGTAGGTGGGGAGCAGAGGGATACATATGCTTAGGAATTGGGCAACAGGTTTAGACAGTGGATTTGTACCGGCTCAGGCTTGGAGGGCTGAAGAGCTGTAAATTTTCTTTGTTCTTTTACCCACCCCATCCCCCATAACGCTGTGCGCCATTGGTCATCAGTAATTTTTCTTTATTCATGGGTTGTGAGTGTCACTGGCTGGACCTGCATTTATTGCCCATCCCTAGTTGCCCCTTGAGAAGATGGTGGAAAGTTTCTTCTTGAACCACTGCAGTCAATTTGGTGTAGAGACAGCTACAATGCCATTAGGGAAGGATTTACAAGAATTTTCACCCAGTGAAGGAACGATGATATATTTCCAAATCAGGAAGATGAGTGGCTTGGAGAGGAACTTACAGGGGGCTGTGTTCCCATATATCTTCTGGCCTTGTCCTTCTAATTGGGAGTGGTTGTGGATTTGGAAGGTGCTGTCTTAGGATCTTTGGTGAATTTCTGGAGTGCATCTTGTAGATAGTACACACTGCTGTTACTGAACGTCGGTGGTGGAGGGAGTGGGTGTTTGTGGATGTGGTGTCAATCAAACGGCTGCTTTGTCCTGGATGGTGTTAAGATTCTTGAATGTTGTTGGAGCTGCATTTATCCAGACAAGTGGGGACCATTCCATCACTCTCCTTGTAGATGGTGGACAGGCTTTGGGGAGTCAGGAGGGGAGATATTTACTGCAATATTCTTAGCCTCTGATCTGCTCTTCTAGCCACTGTGTTTATGTGGTGAGTGTAGTTGAGTTTCTGGTCAATGGTAACCCTAAGGATGTTGATAGTGGGTATTTAATGATGGTAACATCATGTAATGTCAAGAGGTACTGGTTAGATTGTCTCTTATTGGAAATGGTCATTACATGGAGTTGTGTGGTGCAAATATTACAAATTAGAATTAGATTGAGTGAGTGCTGTATGGAAGCTCCAAGGGTCCAGCTAATTCCCTGTCAGAAGGATAAACTTCCAGGGCAATTCCTTTTGAGTCAGTGCATCGGGACTCTCTCAGAGGACACAATGTGCATTCTTCTCGGTGGATATGGTCTCTGAACATCCTGTGATTGGAAGATCTGATCCTTTAAGATGCCAGATGCTGGCTGTCAGTGCCAGGGACCCAGTCAGCATTCTGTCCCATTGGTTCCTCAGTAACTGTTCTCCAGCAATAGTGACTCTTTTAAGATCCTTCTGGTCTTTTGCCACTTGATGTTCTGCTTTCTTTGAGAGATGTTTAGTACTTATTATTGTGAAGACAGACATTCTTTTTGAATGTCCTTGTCATTTTCTCATTTTCTCATTTTCCATTATTAATTTCCCAGAATCCCCTCAGTGAGAAATTGACTGCAATGCTGTGGTAGTCAGCTATGCACAAAAAGAACTCATAAATATTTGATAAATAACCAATCAAGAAATCTGTTTCTGCCTGTGTTGGTTGAAATAGACCAAGAGTCCAGGGTGATTTTCTAAATAATGATGTGAGTTTTTTTTCTACATCCACTATTTTATCATTCAGTATCAATCTTAATGAGTTTTGGCAGATTTCAAAGTGAACCAAAGAGCAACCCATTTAAAGATATAACTGAGATATAGTATTATCGCATATTGCCTAGAAAATAAGGTTCTCTGAGTCAAATGATTAATTTGTTGATATCTCTGATAGCTTTCCAGCATCAGACATCATTGTTCTTGCTGAATAAAATATATAGAACGTAGAATATAAAACTGTACAGCACAGGAACAGGTCCTTTTGCTTATAATGTTGTACCAACATGATGCCACATGAAACTAATCTCTCCTGCCTGTCCTTGGTTCGTATCTCTCCATCCTTACATATTCAGGTGCTTATACAAGACATTAGTGAGAATGCGGTTGCTGAAAATGTGTTGCTGGAACAGCGCAGCAGGTCAGGCAGCATCCAGGGAACAGGAGAATCGACGTTTCGGGCATAAGCCCTTAGTGAGAATGCACCTGGAGTACTGTGCACAGTTTTGGTCCCCTTATTTGAGGTCAGATTAGTAGTATTGGAGGCAGTTCAGAGGAGGTTCACTAGATTGATCCCAGAAATGAGGGGTTTGTCGTATGAAGAAAGGTTGAACAGTTTAGGCTGATACTCTCTGGAATTTAGAAGAATGGGGGAGATCAAATTAAGATATTCAAGATGATAAAAGGCATGGTTAAAATAGATGTGGAGCAGATGCTTCCTCTTGTGGGACATTTTAAGATGAGAGGTCATGGTCTTAGGATAAGGGGCAGCAAATTTAACACAGAGTTGAGGAGAAACTATTTCTCCCAGAGAGTTGTGAATCTGTGAAACTTGCTACCTTAAAGTGCGGTGGATGCTTGGACAGTGAATAAATTTAAGGAAGAGTTAGACTGATTTTTAATTGATAAGGGGTTGAAGGGATATGGGGAGAAGGCAGGAAAATGGAGGCGAGGAGCATATCAGTCATGATTGAACAGCAGAGCATACTCAATGGGCAGAATGGCCTAATTCTGCCCCGCTATCTTATGAAGTATGAATTTAGTTTGGTAAATGCACTTATCTGCCTCCACCACCACCCTGTCAGTGCATTCCAGACTCCTACCCCTCTCTTTAAAAATCTTGTCCTTTACATCTCCTTTGAACTTTCCCCCTCTCACCTTAAATGCATAACCCCTCATATTAGACATTTCAACTTTGGGAAAATGATTTTGACCATCAACCCTTTCTATGCATCTCATAATTTTATAAAGTTCTATCAAGTCTCGTCTCAGCCTCCACCATCAAAGAATCAGAGTCAGAGAGTCATAGAGATGTGCAGCATGGAAACAGACCCTTCGGTCCAACTTGTCCATGCCAACCAGATATCCCAACCCAATCTAGTCCCACCTGCCAGCACCCAGCCCATATCTCTCCAAACCCTTGCTATTCATATACCATCCAGATGCCTTTTAAATGTTGTAAGTGTACCAGCCTCCACCACTTCCTCTGGCAACTCATTCCATACACGTACCACCCTCTGCGTGAAAAAAGTTGCTCCTTAGGTCTCTTTTATATCTTTCCCCTCTCACCCTAAACCTATGTCCTCTAATTCTGGACTCCCCCACCCCATCCTATCCATGCCCCGCATGATTTATAAACATCTAGAAGGTCACCCCTCAGCCTCTGACACTACAGGGAAGACAGTCCTAGCCTATTCAACCTCTCCCTATAGCTCAAATTCTCCAACCCTGGCAACATCCTTGTAAAGCTTTTCTGAGATAAAACAACCTGAGTTTTTTTCCAACCCTGTCAGCATCCTGGTAAACCTCTTCTGCACCCTCTCCAAAGCCACCATATTCTTCCTGTAACATGGCAACCAGAATTGAATGCAATACTCTGTGTGTGGCCTAATCAAAGTCTTATAAAGCTGCAACATGACATCCTGACTCCTGTACTCAATTCCTTGACCAATACGGGCAAGAATACCATAATCTGGATTAGAGTGGTGCTGGAAAAGCACTGCAGTTCAGGCAGCATCCGAGGAGCAGGAAAATCGACATTTCGGGCAAAGGCCCTTCATCAGGAATAGAGCAGAGTGCCTGAAGGGTGGAGAGATAAATGAGAGGAGGGTGGGGTTGGGGAGAAAGTAGCATAGAGTACAATAGGTGAGTGGGGGTGGGGATGAAGGTGATAGGTCAAGGAGGAGGGTGGATGCAGTTAGCAAAGAGTACAATGGGTGAATGTGGGTGGGATGAAGGTGATAGGTCAGAGAGGAGGGTGGAGTGGAGAGGTGGAAAGGAAGATAGGAGGTAGGACAGGTCATAGGGACAGTGCTGAGCTGGAAGTTTGGAACTGGGGTGAGGTGGGAGAAGGGGAAATGAGGAAACTGTTGAAGTCCTGGGGTTGACGTGTTCCAAGGCGGAAGATGAGGCGTTCTTCCTCCAGGCGTCTGGTGGTGAGGGAGCGGCGGTGAAGGAGGTCCAGGACCTCCATGTCCTCGGCTGAGTGGGAGGGGGAGCTGAAATGTTAGGCCACAGGGTGGTGGGGTTGATTGGTGCGGGTGTCCCAGAGATGTTCCCTAAAGTGCTCTAATGCCTATCCACTCGCGTGGCTGTTTTCAGGGAGCTATGGACTTGAACCCTACGATCCCTCTGTACATCAATATTGTCTAGAGTCCTGCCAATAACTGTATATTTTTCCTTAACATTTGATCACCCAAAGTGCAGCACCTCACACTTACCCAGATTAAACTCCATCTGCCATTTCTTTGCCCATACCTGAACTGGTATGTATCCCGCTGTATCTTTTGGCAACCTTCTACCCCATCCACAACTCCACTGATCTTTCTATCACCTGCAAACTTACTAATCCACCCATCTACATTTTCACCTAAGTTATTTATATATATATCACAAACAATAGAGATGCAAGCACGGATCCTTGTGGAACACCACTAATCACAGACCTCCAGACTGAAAAACACCCTTCCATCACCACTCCCTGTCTTCTATGGGCAATCCAATTCTGAATCCACGTGGCCAAGTCACCTTGGATCCCATGCATCTTAATCTTCTGGATGAGCCTACCATGAGGGATCTTGTTGAAAGCCTTACTAAAATCCATGTAGACAACATCCACTGCTCTACCCTTGTCGATCATCTTTGTCACCTTCTTGAAAAATTCATTCAAGTTAATAAGAATGACCTGCTCTGGACAAAGCCATGCTGACTGTCCCCAATTAGGACATTCATGTATTATAAATTCTATCCCTAAGAACTCTCTCTAATAGCTTCCCAACCCCCAATGTGAGACTCACTGCTCTGTAGCTTCCTGGATTATCATATTTCCCTTCTTGAACAGAGGAAGAATATTAACTACTCACCAGTCCTCTGGAACTTCTCCAGTGGCGAGTGAGGACACAAAGATGTTGGCCAAGGCTGCAATCTTCTCTCTTGCCTCTCTCAATAACCTGGGGTAGATATGTCGGGGCATGGGGACTTATCCATCTTAATGCTCTTCAAGAGATCTAAAACCACTTCTTTCTTGATCACAAAATGTCCTTCCCCCTAGCATAGTAGCATGTTCCACACTAATCTCACTATCCTCCTTATCCTTTTCCTGGATGTGTACTGACACAAAGTATTCATTTAGGATCTCACCAACGTCCTCTGCCTCCAAGCACAAATTCCCTCCTTTATCCTTGAGTGGTTCCACCTTCTCCCTAGTTATCCTTTTGTTTGTAATGTATGTACAGAATGCCTTGGGATTCTTTTTAACCCAACTTGCCACGGTCATTTCATGGCCTCTTCTTGCTCTCCTAGTTCCCTGCTTGAGTTCTTTCCTGCTTTCTTTACATTCCTCATGGCCCTATCCAATTTTAGCTTCCTAAACCTTCCATATGCTTCTTCTTCCCTTTTGACTAAATTCATAACCTCCCTTATTATACAAGTGTCCCTTATCTTGCCATCATTGTCCTTCCTCCTTACTGGAAGATGCCGGTCCTGAACTCTCCCCAGCAGGTCTTAAACAGTTCTCACATGTTAAATGTGGACTTGCTTGATAACAGCTCCTCACAATAACACTCCCCACCTCCTGCCTAACACTGGCATAATTTTCCCTCCCCCAATTTAGTACCTTGCCACGAGGTCCAGACATTCTTATTCATAGCTATCTTAAAACTTGTTGTGATTACTGTTTCCAAAATGCTCTCCTACTAAAAGGCTGGCTCATTGACCAGTGCAAGGTCCAGTATGGCCCCTCCTCTAGTTGAACTATCCACATACCATTTCAAGAAACCTTCTTGGATGCACTTAACACATTCTGCCCATCTAAGCTTCTTGTTCTAAGGGAGTCCCAGTCTGAAAGATATTGCTTCCAAATAAACTTGTTGGACTATAACTGCTGTTGTGTGATTTTTAACCCAGTCAATATTGGGGAATTTAGAGTCATCCACTAAGACAACTCTATTTTTATTGCATCTTTCCATAATCTGCCTACATACTTGTTCCTCAATGTCTTGGTGGCTGTTGGGGGGGCTTACAGTATAATCCTATTAGAGTGATTGCACCCAGCTTATTTTTGAGCCATACCTATGTTGCCTCAGTGAATAAGCTCTCCAGTATGTCCTCTCTGAGTGCAGATGTAACATTCTCCCTTCAACCTTAGCAACGTCCTTGTAAATCTTTTCTGAACCCTTTCAGGTTTCACAACATCCTTCTGATAGCAAGGAGACCAGAATTGCACACAGTATTCCACAAATGGCCTAATCAATGTCCTGTACAGTTGCAACGTGACCTCCCAACTCCTATACTCAATACTCTGACCAATAAAGGAAAGCATACCAAACACCATCTTCACTATCCTATCTACCTGTAACTCCACTTTCAAGGAAATATGAACCTGCACTCCAAGGTTCTTTGTTCAGTAACACTCCCTAGGACATTATCATTAAGTGTATGAGTCCTGCTCTGATTTGCCTTTCCAAAATACAGCACCTCAAATTTATCTAAACTGAACGCCATCTGCTGCTCCTCAGTCCATTGGCCTATCTGATCAAGATCCCATTGTATTCTAAGGTAACCTTCTTGGCTGTCCATTACACCTCCAATTTTGGTGTCATTTGCAAACTTACTAACTACACGTTAGGGAACTGGAGCTGGAGTTGGATGAACTTCGGATCATTTGGGAGGCAGAGGAGGTTATTGACAGGACTTACAGAGAGGTAGTCACTCCCCAGATAAAAGAAAAAGACAGATGGGTGACAGTTAGGGGACAAAAAAGGGAACTGGCAGGCAGTGCAGGGATCCCCTGTGGCCATTCCCCTCAACAATAAGTATACCATTTTGGATACTGTTGGGGGGGAATGACTTACCAGGAGAAAGCAGTGGGGCACCTGCTGCTCAGAAGGGAAGGGGGAAGAGGAGAAGAGGAGCAGAGCAGTAGTCATTGGGGACTCGATAGTTAGGGGGGCAGATAGGAGGTTCTGTGGGGACGAGAGAGACTCACGGTTGGTGTGTTGCCTCCCGGGTACCAGGGTCCGTGATGTCTCTGATCGTGTTTTTGGGATCCTTCGGGGGGAGGGAGAGCAGCCCCAAGTCATGGTCCACATAGGCACCAACGACATAGGTCAGAAGAGAGATAGGGACTTGAGGCAGAAATTCAGGGAGCTAGGATGGAAGCTTAGAGCTAGGACAAACAGAGTTGTTTTCTCTGGTTTGCTGCCCGTGCCACATGCTAGTGAGGTGAGAAATAGGGAGAGAAAGGATTGAACACGTGGCTACAGGGATGGTGCAGGAGGGAGGGTTTCGGGTTTTTGGATAATTGGGGCTCTTTCTGGGACGTCTACAAGCAGGATGGTCTTCATCTAAACCAGAGGGGTACCAATATCCTGGGTGGGAAATTCGCTAAAGCTATTAAGGTGGATTTAAACTAATA
>NC_057728.1:67778443-67838966 GCF_004010195.1 Chiloscyllium plagiosum | reverse complement strand
GGCCGCCTACTTGCGGGGCGTTTCAGGGGACACCTCTGGGACACCCGGACCAACCAACCCAACCACCCTGTGGCTCAACATTTCAATTCCCCCTCCCACTCCACCAAGGATATGCAGGTCTTTGGACTCCTCCATCGTCAGACCACAACAAAACGACGGTTGGAGGAAGAACGCCTCATCTTCCGCCTAGGAACACTCCAACCACAAGGGATGAACTCGGATTTCACCAGTTTCCTCATTCCCCCTCCCCCCAGCCTGTCTCAGTCAAATCCATCAAATTCAGCACCGCCTTCCTAACCTGCAATCTTCTTCCCGACCTCTCCGCCCCCACCCCAGTCTGACCTATCACCCTCACCTTGACCTCTTTCCACCTATCACATTTCCGACGCCCCTCCCCCAAGTCCCTCCTCCTTACCTTTTATCTTAGCTTGCTGGACAAACTCTCCTCATTCCTGAAGAAGGGCTTATGCCCGAAACGTCAATTCTCCTGTTCCCTAGATGCTGCCTGACCTGCTGCGCTTTTACAGCAACACATTTCCAGCTCTGATCTCCAGCATCTGCAGACCTCACTTTCTCCTATGTTCATATCCAAATCATTTATGTAAATGAAAAAAAGCAATGGACCCAGCACTGTTGCACTCCACTGGTCACAGGCCTCCAGTCTGAAAAACAACCTTCCACCATCTTCAAGCTCGTTCTGTATCCACATGGCTAGTTGTCCCTGTGGATCTAACCTTGCTAACCAGTCTCTCATGGGGAACCTTGTTGAACGCCTTACTGAAGTCCTTATAGGTCACGTCTACCACTTTGCCCTCATCAATCCTCTTCATTACTTCTTCAAAAATCCCAATCAAGTTAGTAAGACATGAATTTCCCACACACAAAGCTATGTTTACTATCCCTAATCAGTCCTTGCCTTTCCAAATATGTGTAAATCCTGTCCCTCAGGATTCCCTCCAACAATTTGCTGAGCACTGATGTTAGGCTCACTGGTCTATAGTTCCCTGGCTTTTCCTTACCACATTTCTTAAATAGTGGCACCACGTTAGCCAACCTCCAGTTCCGGCATCTAACCTGTGACTAGCAATGATTCAAATATCTCAGCAAGGGGCCCAGCAATCACTTCCTTAGCTTCCCACAAAGTTCTAGGGTACACCTGATCAGGTCCCTTTATGCATTTAAAGACATCCTGCACTTCCTCCTCCGTAACATGGACATTTTACAAGATGTCACCATCTCTCTCCTCAAATTCTGTATCTTCCATGTCCTTCTTCACAGTAAACACTGATGGAAAATACTCCCCCATCTTCTGCGGCTCCACACAAAGGCCACCTTGCTGATCTTTGAAGGGCCCTATTCTGTCCCTAGTTACCCTTTCGTCCTTAATTTATTTATAAAATCCCTCTGGATTCTTCTTAACCCTTTTTGCCAAAGCTATCTCATGTCCCCTTTTTGTCCTCTTGATTTTCCTCGTAACATACTTCTACTGCCTTTATACTCTTCCACAGATTCACGTGATCTCTGCTGTCTATACCTGACATATGCTTCCTTATTTTTCTTGACTAAAACCTTAATTTCTCTCGTGTTCCAACATTACTTAGACAGACCAGCCTTGCCTTTCACTCTAACGGGAACATACTGTCTCTGGACTCTCGTTATCTTATTTTTGAAGGCTTCCCATTTTCGAGCTGTCCCTTTACCTGCGAACACACGACCTCAATTAACTTTTGAAAGTTCTTGCCTAATACCATCAAAACGGGCATTCTTCCAATTTAGAACTTTAACTTTTAGATCTGGTCTTTCCCTTTCCATAACTATTTTCAACTAATAGAATTATGGTCGCTTGCCCCAAAGTGCTCCCCCACTGACACCTCAGTCACCTGCCCTGCCATATTTCCCAAGAGTAGGTCAAGTTTTGCACCTTCTCTCGTAGGTACTTCCACATACTGAATCAGAAAGTTTTCTCGTACACACTTAACAAATTCCTCTCCATCTAAACCCTTAACACTATGGGAGTCCCAGTCTATATTTGGAAAGTTAAAATCCCCTACCATAATCACCCTATTATTCTTGCAGAAAACTGAGATGTCTTTACAAATTTGTTTCTCAATTTTCTGCTGACTATTGGAGGGTCTATAGCATAATCCTAATAAGGTCATCATCTCTTTCTTATTTCTCAGTTCCACTCAAATAACTTCCCTGGATATATTCCCAGGAATATCCTCCCTAAGGGTGGAGATGACCAAGGTAATTATACACTAGAGAGCCTTACATCTGTTGGAGGAAAAGTTTTGGAAGAGATAGGATTTATAATCATCTAGCAAGTAACAACTTGATTGCAGATTGTCAACATGGTTTCTAAAGGGCAGACCGTGTCTCACAAACCTCACTGAGTTTTTTTGAGAAGGTGACCAAACATGTATATGACGGTAGGCCAGTTGATGTGGTGTACATGGACTTCAGTAAAGCCTTTGATAAGGTTCCACATGGTAGGCTGTTGGAGAAAATGCGAAGGCATGGGATTGAGGGTTATTTAGCAGTTTGGTTTAGAAACTGGCTTTCTGTAAGAAGGCAGCGAGTGGTGGTTGATGGAAAATATTCAGCCTGGAGTCCGGTTACTAGTGGTGTGCCACAAGGATTTGTTTTGAGACCACTGCTATTTGCCATTTTTATAAATGACTTGGACACAGCCATAGATGGATGGGTTAGTACGTTTGCAGATGACACTAAAGTCGGTGGAGTGGTGGACAGTGTGGAAGAATGTTACAGGTTGCAGGGGGACTTGGATAAACTGTAAAATTGCAGAGGATACAGTTTAAAAATACGGGGTAGACCATTTAGGACAGAGGTGAGAAGAAACTTCTTCACCCAGAGAGTGGTGGCTGTGTGGAATGCTCTGCCCCAGAGGGCAGTGGAGGCCCATTGTCTAGATTCATTTAAGAAAGAGTTGGATAGAGCTCTCAAGGATTGTAGAATCAAGGGTTATGGAGATAAGGCAGGAACAGAGCTGAAAATGTGTTGCTGGAAAAGCACAGCAGGTCAGGCAGCATCCAAAGCATAAGGCAGGAACAAGATACTGATTAAGGATGATCATCCATGATCATATTGAATGGTGGTGCAGGCTCGAAGGGCAGAATGGCCTACTCCTGCACCTATTGTCTATTGTCTAATTGGGCTGAGAGGTAGCAATAGAGTTCCATGTAGATAAATGTGAGGTGATTCATTTTGGAAAGAATGACAGGAAGGCAGAATCCTGGGTCAATGGAAAGATTCTTGGTAGTGTGGATGTGCAGAGGGATCTTGGAGTCCATGTACATGGATCCCTGAACGTTGCCACCCAGGTTGATAGTGCTGTTAAGAAGACATACAGTGTGTCAGGTTTTATTGGTAGAGGGATTGAGTTCCGGAGCTGTGATGTCATGCTGCAACTGTACAAAACTCTAGTGCGGCCTCTCTTGAAATATTGTGTCCAGTTCTGGTTATCCCATTACAGGAAGGATGTGGAAGCATTGGAAAAGGTGCAGAGGAAATTTACCAGGATGTTGCCTGATCTGGACGGAAGATCTTTTGAGGAACATCGAGGGCCGAAGAGCCTATTCTGCGCTGTATTGTTCTATGTTCTAAAGGCTGAGGGACTTGGGTCTGTTCTCATTGGAAAGAAAGTGGCTGAGAGGGGATTTGATAGAGACATACAAAATGATTAGAGGATTAGATAGAGTGGACAGTGAAAGTCTTTTTCCTAGGATGATGATGTCGGCTCGTACAAGAGGGCATAGCTGCAAATTGAGGGATGATGGATTTAAGACAGATGTCAGAGGCAGGTTCTTTACTCAAAGAGTGGTAAGGGAGTGGAATGCCCTGTCTGCCAATGTAGTTAACTCAGCCACATTAGGGGCATTTAAACAGTCCTTGGATAAGCATATGGATGATGATGGGATAGTGTAAGAGGATGGGCTTAAATTAGATCGCAGGTCAGTGCAACATTGAGGGTCGAAGGGCCTGTTCTGTGCTATATTGTTCTATGTTCTAAGTACAGCCATAATGTTTTCCCTTTTCAAACACGCCATTCCCCTCCTCTTGTTTCCCTTTCCATCCTTTTGTAGCATTTGTATCCTGGAACATTAAGCTGCCAGTCCTGTCCAACCCTGATGCTACAAAGATAAATGCTACATGTAAAATGGTTATGAAATTATCTTATGCAGATCTGAGAATCTCTTTTTATTGGCTGATGTTGTTCATGTAAAAATAAATTTCATTGACATGGAATAACCTGTTCTTTATGCAGTGCACTTTGAAAGTTTCAGGAAACACTTCAATTGTGCTGCGATTAGAACTGCTTCATAAAACACTGGAAAGGTTAAGGTACTGCCCAAAGATACTAATTGAGAATAAAAATAGCACTTGAAATTAAAATATTTATATTTATAATATTGTAAAAAATTTTCATGGGAAAACTTTCTCTAAGGAAGGATGAAAGGACATCTGATGCTAACACAGTTAAGAATTTAGCAAAGATTTCATTTTGTGACTGAAAGCCATTTCTTCTATTCCCTAGCGTCATTTTGTCATGTTTAGACCAAATAATTGTCCATTTTGTTCAGGTCAGCTGGTGTAAGTATGTTTTGTTTGAAGTCCCTCCTAATACTTGGAGCAGTTCATGTTCACACACAGGGATAACATCCACGCCCAGAATGACATCTGGCAAGTAACATTCATGCCAAAAAGATCCAGGCAATGACCAGCTCCAATGAGAGAGAGGCCAATCCCTCCACTTGTCATTCAATGTCACCCATAATTAACATTCTGAGGTCTCCTAGATCAGACACGTAAATGCTGCAGGGTTGTGATAGAATGCTCTCTCCCTGTCTACATTAGTGCAGCTGCAAGAACTCTCAATTTATCTTAATTCACTTGATAGGTAGAAAATTAAGGTATAATATAAAATAATAAGTATAACTCTAAAGGAGGCATAGAAGCATTAGGAGCTGGGTGCGTTTGTTACTAAGTCATTGAAGGTTGAAGGACAGTTGGAGAGCGGATGGTAAAGTATACAGTGTTGTTGGCTTTATTGATAGGAGCATAGAAGATAAGAGCAAAGTTGAATTTGGATAAACACTAGTTTGGCCTCAGCTGGACTATTGTGTACAGTTCTGGGCACCATATTACAGGAAAGATGTGAACGGATTGAGAGAGTAATTTACAACAATGGTTCCAGGATATAGGATTGAAAAGTGACTGTTTACTTTGCAGTTGAGAAGGCTGAGAGGAGATCTGATAGAGGTATTCAAAATCTTTAGTCTGAGCAGAGTAGACAAGGAGACATTGTTCCCATTTGTTAACGGATCAAGAATGAGAGGGTACGAATTTAAAGCAACTGATAAGGAAGCCATGATTTGGAGATGCCGGTGTTGGACTGAGGTGGACAAAGTTAAAAATCACACAACACCAGGTTATAGTCAAGCGTGTAGTGCTGGAAAAGCACAGCAGGTCAGGCAGCATCCGAGGAGCAGGATAATCGATGTTTCAGGCAAAAGCCCTTCAAATGTCGATTCTCCTGCTCCTCGGATGCTGCCTGACCTGCTGTGCTTTTCCAGCACCACACTCTCGACTCTAATCTCCAGCATCTGCAGTCCTCACTAACACCAGATTATAGTCCAATAGGTTTATTTGGCAGCGCTAGCTTTTGGAGCACTGCTCCTTCATCAGGTGGTTGTGGAGTACGGTATAAGATCATAAGATACAGCAAAAGTTCACAGTGCGATGTAACTGAAATTATTGAAAAAGATCTGGATTGTTTGTTAAGTCTCTCACACACACACACTCCTACAAACTCTCTCTAATACGCAAGCTCTCTCTCACATGTTCTCATATACACTCCCACACAAACACGCACACTCTCACAGACTTATACCCCTTATACACTCACAAACACACTCCTACAAACCCTCTCTCATACACAAGCTCTCTCTCATATGTTCTCACCTACACTCCCACGCAAACACACACTCTCTAACAGACTTATACTCTTTATACACTCACACACACACTCTCTCACAGACACTCATCTCCCCCCCACCCCCAAACACACACATATAAGTTTGTGATGTGAATTTGTATTTGCAGAATTACATTTTATGTTGCTCAAAAACTGCATGAATCCATGCAAGATTCTGTAAATCCGTTTTTTAGATTAGAATCAGTCCGAACAATGTAGCACAGAGTTTCACACAGGGCAACTCACACCTTCAATGCATTATCTGGGCAGACATGTCACCAATTGTTAACGTTCACTTGAGAATGTAATTTTTATAAAGTTTTGTGATTTAGATTAGATTAGATTACTTACAGTGTGGAAACAGGCCCTTCAGCCCAACAAGTCCACACCGACCCGCCGAAGCGCAACCCACCCATACCCATTCCCCTACATTTACCCCTGCATCTAACACTACGGGCAATCTAGCGTGGCCAATTCACCTAACCTGCACATTTTTGGACTGTGGAACCCGGAGCACCCCGGAGGAAACCCACGCAGACACGGGGAGAATGTGCAAACTCCACACAGTCAGTCGCCTGAGGCGGGAATTGAACCCGGGTCTCTGGCGCTATGAGGCAGAAGTGCTAACCACTGTGCCACCGTCCTGCCCGCAAATTTTACTTATGAAAGAACTGAAACCAACATGGTCATTCTAAAAGATGAAAGACTTAACAAACAATCCAGGTCTTTTTCAATACATAATTTCAGTTACATCACACTGTAAGTGTTTGGTATAAATTCTGTGTCTTATGATCTTATACCCCACAGCCACCTGATGAAGGAGCAGCGCTCTGAAAGCTAATGCTTCCACATAAACCTGGTGTTATGTGATTTTTAACTTGATAAAGGAAGCAGAAGTGATATGAGGAAAACCTTTATTGTGAATGGTTAAGGTCTCAAATACAAGAATGTGGTGACAGCAAATTCAATCAAACCTTTCAAAAAGGAATCAGACTATTATCTGAAAAGTGAAAATGTGCAGCGTTATAAGGAAAAGGCAGGGCAGTAGCTCTAAGCAAACTGCTCTTTCACAGAACCGGTCCAGTCATGATGAGCTGAGTGGCCTGCAATAATTTTGTGATTCTGTGAAATGTGATCTGTTGTTGACAGGCAGTGTTTACTGGTTAGACTGGCACAATGGTTTGATGCGTTCCTTGTTGAGTTTGCACAAAGATCCTTACAACATGCTGCTGAGGTAGTGCCTGTTGTGATTATTGCCTTTTATCTTGTTGTCTTTTCTTTTGTTTGCTTTTTATTCTCTGACAAATAGGGCCATTCCTTGGGATTCAGTCATCCTTTTAAAGGATGACATGCTCATTTAGTCCACTCTAAATGAAACTGCCTCATGAGCAATTTTACAATGAGCTATGTCTGCAACTATTAGACAATGGAGTGGTCTCTCCAAACAGTGAATATGATTGAGATCACCAGTCAATCAAATCAAAAATACAGCTACCAGCACTGGAGTTCTGCCTTCATTATCTCTGACCCCTGCAGTTTATCTGTAACTAAGATAGATTCATAAAGTTAATTTGCATCTAGCAACAATTTGATCTCTGAGAGTTTTAAGCCTTACTCCAGAGAATTGAACATAAAATGTAGGGAAATGTTCTGCTGAGTGCTGCCTTATCAGAGTTGATGTTAAGTCACCATATGGTCTGTTCTTTCCCACAGATGCAAATGATTTCAAGGTTCTATTTCAAAGAAGACCATGGGAGTTCTGCCCAGAGTCCCAGCCAATTTTATCCTGCAACATACATCAGGAAAATAGGTAGGTCTGCTCCCTAGTGCAGGGATTTGATCAAGTTCAGCCAGGTGCACCCAACAGATTAGGAGTTCCCTGATTGGTGCGGTTAACCTGGTCCAATCAGGGAGCTCTGGCTGACGGATATAAACAGGAAGGCATGGAGGGGGTCGTTAGGGCCGACTGCCTGCCCCTCTTCCGCAGTTACGTTAGGGCCTGGGTGTCTCTGGAGAAGGAGCACGCGGTGTCGACCAACACCCTGGAGTTGTTCAGGGAGAGGTGGGCGCCGCAGGGAGTGGAGTGCATCATTTCTCCCTCCAACTCTATTTTGATTTAAAAAAATAACAGGAGATTCTGCCTGCCCCTCTTCCGCGGTTATGTTAGAGCCCGAGTGCCCTGGAGTTGTTCAGGGAGAGGTGGGCGCTGCAGGGAGTGGAGTGCATTATTTCCCCCTCCACTCTATTTTGATTTACTCCCTGCCCTCCCCCTCACTGTTTGATCACACAGCATTGCCTTTTGATGTGAAGGGCACTGCTTGTCACTGGCCACCCCGGTGTTTCCTTTCTTCCTGGTGGTGGAAATTGAATAAAGATTCGTACACCTTGAGTCTCTAACTGTGTCTCACACCTGCACACACACACGACATGGGTGTTGGGGAAAATATAAGCACTACCGCAGTTAGGGGGTGGTGTGGGGGTAATAAAGGAAAGAAAAAAAATAAGAGGGTCAGAAGTTCTGAGAGCCGCCTTTGAGGGAGCTGGATCAGTGTGAGTGAAGGACTCTGCTCTTTCTTTTTTCTGTTTTAAAGAGGAGGGGGGACTGATTCTGTTTGTGTCTTCCCATTGAGGAGGAGTTTTACAAAAAAAAAACAGGAGTGTCAGGGCACTGCTTGTCACTGGCCACTCTGTTGTTTCCTTTCTTCATGGAGGTGGAATATAAATAAAGGTTTACATACTTGTTATTTTTCAGTGTCCGACACCTGCACACATACGACATGGATGCTGGGGAAAAATAAGCACTACTGCTGTTAGGCGGTAGTGTGGGGAGAAAAATGAACATGAGTGTCAGAAGATAAAAAATAAGAAAAAATAGAAAAATATTTAAACAGGAGTGTCAGGGGTTCTGTTCACTCTGAGAGCTGGCTCTGAGAACGCTAGGTCAGTGACATGGATTGTGCACATGTAAATAAAGGGTGACGTGGTGATGGGACACCTGCCTTTGTGGAGTTATTTTACCTAGTATGCTATGGTGTCCAAGTTGACTGCTGCATTTACAATTACACATGGTAAAAAAGTGGGTCATTGGCTGTAAAACACTTGGGATATCCTGAGGTCATGAAAGAGGTTATACAAATTAATGGTTTAGACTCAAAAGGTAGGCACCTCAAAGAACAAAATGAAAAGAAAATACTGTGGATGTTGGAGATCTGAAATAAAAACAGAAATTGCTGAAAAAACTCAGCAGGTTCTGCAGTATCTGTGGAGAAAGGAAAACAGAGCTAACGTTATAAGTCTGATGTGACTTCTTTGGAACTGAAGAAGAATTTTCAAAGTTCAGGCCTGCTGTGTTTCTCCAGCACTTTTTGTTTTTACCTAAAATAACAGAGCTCCGTGATATCACTACAGACCTCAAGGTTTCACAAACAATAGTTTAAAAATAGATTCCATTGGCAAACTCTGTTCCATTAACAGGAACAAATGGATTCATTGACGACTGCACCATTACAGCTGTTTTAATTCAAAAACAAGCTTCAAGTCTTTTTCATTCCTAATGCCTGAGAAATGCATTTTAATCCGACTGCTGGTTTAGAATATGCAGAATGTGCAGGTTGTAACAGAGCAAGATTCACATCATTGTTACCAGTGACTAATAAACTGCGTATTCAGCAAACTTTGACAGCCCAGTAACTGCAGGCTGCAAATCACATTGCTGACAATTTCCATTCTTCAATTCATTCATGTTTCAGTCTCTTGTGCAGGTTTCTCTAAAACAGAAGATTGAATCACTTGCTGTCTTGTATTTGTGTTCTTTTTTTCTCAGGATACGGACACAACTGACTGGTCAGAATGAAACAGCATTATCTCAAAATCCTCTGGTTGTCCAAGAAAGAATTTTGTTTAGATAGTAATTTCACATTCTGAAGATGTCCCAGAGTGTTTTGCAGGCAGCAAGACTGATAGTGTGTCAGGTTAATATTGTGGGACAATGTGAATGTTAAATTCCAATAACAAATCTGGAATATAAAGCTGTTCCTCAGCGAATGCTGATTTTTATAAAAAACCATCAGGTTGTCCACTGTCCTTTAGGCCTGCTCCACGTCCATACAAATGTGTTGACACTTAAATGCCCTCTGGAATGGCCTTGAAGTGTGGTAACAGATATAATGGAGGTAACATTCTATCCCTGCTTTTGGGCTTTTAAAGAGCTATTAGGAATGGGCAATAAATTCTGACACAGCCAGTGATGCCCACATCCTATGAAAAAATAAATGGAAAATAAAATATGCCAAGAAATGGCTGGTAAAACTCTTCCCATCAGTTCCTTTTCTGCCATTCCACCAATAGCAATCACTCAAAATACTCCAGACTCACCAACCCTATTGGATGTGCTGGTACCGAAAACCAAAATCAATTATTGAGTCAAATTCAGATACAAGTGAACTCCCTGTGGTACTTCCCTCCATCTGTCAATGATCCTGGACTCTGTCCATTACATTTATAATGCTGCTTTGCTTACAAATGATACAAAATTTGAAATTCCGGCTATTCATTAACAGAATAAAACTACAATAGCCCATAATTTGAAACAAACAAGAATTTTTACCATATAAGAATCAACAAAGCCAACAATCAATCCTACCATGTTTTGTGCCAGCATCCAGAATTAACATGAATTAACCTGCAGACTTGGGTCAAAGCTCCATAAACTACAGATTAATACAGTTCACTGGAGTAGTGGAAATCAAGCCCTACTATTTCTGGAGATGTCTCAAAACTCAAAGGTTTTAAAAAGTACATAAACTTTCCTAATTTCCCTGTCTTTTAGACTCAGAGACAGGAAGCACAGCCCTGTACTTCACAGAAGTTACTATTTATTAAAAATAAACAGATTCTAGCTACAGGAAAAGAATTATGAAACATCAATATATATCTCTAGAAGTTAAAACTCAACTCACTTGTAAACCTCACCCTCTATACACATATACAGGTAGACATTTTAAAAAAACATAAGTCTAATGAGCAGAGGGAAAGACGAGGAAGGCAGTGAATGGGCCCTGTTCACAGGGTTTGCTGAAATGATCTTTGCGCTTAGCTGATGCTGCTTCTCAACTTTCGTTCTCCAAATACTTTCGTTTGTTTGCACAAGGCACAGGGTGACTGTTTCAAACTTATAAAGGTCTCTGATTTTATTATTAAAAATTACAACTTACAGCAACTGGAAAGGAGAAATAAATGGACTATTTTCAAGCATGAAATGTTTTTTACTGCAGAGCAGAAACAGTTCCTTCCCTCAAAGAGATTTGATGGCTTTTGACGTGAACATTCACAGCCCCCAAGCTGCTCAACTTCCTGGGAACAAATTGTACAGCTATTGGTGGGCAGGAGGCTTTTGTCATCGATAACTGGTCATTATTATTCATAGACCAATCAGCTATACTTTGCTGGCCAAATCTCTATTTGCACATGGCTCCCTGGCTCCAGCTCATCTGGAACTTGGCTTTTGCCACTGCTTAACATGTAGATGTATAAAGTGTCAGGTTTTTAAAATATGCAGCAATTCTCCTACAGTCCTTGGCTTTTAAACCAGTACTTCTCCCGTTTCAGTCCATAATCAAAAATTTAATAAAAGACACAGTCTTTACATTTACCTACACCTAAAACAAAACCACTTCAAAAATGTGTTTCATTATAAAATGTATGGGCAATAAGGTACAGAGACAAAACACAAGATTTAGATCCAATCATTCTTCTTCCCCCCTTCCACAGTCTCAGCCCCTCCTAAACCTCTCACTTATTCCAAAATTTTAAACTCAGGATAAGACATCTGCTCTAACATTTTTTTTTCAGCAATGTGAATAATCTTTACATTAAGTTTTTGTATCAAAAGACTCCATCTAAATAATCTCACATTCCATGTTTGAGTCTTTTCAATGAAGGCCAGTGGATCATGTTCAGTGCAAATTTCTGTTTTCTTGTTAGAGTGCCGAATTTGGACTTCAAAGTTGAAGAACGAACATTGACCTCAAAGTCTCTTTTCCAATCCTGGTTTAGTTTCTGATCCTGGTTTAGTTTCTTCGCAAAGTATCGCACTGGTTTCTCAATTTCCAACTCTTTAACCTGTAACAAGACAGCATCTACATCCTCCAAGTCACGAGCATCAATCACCCTTTTGAAAGGTCTGGAAAAACAGGAGGTGGCAGTACTGGTTCATTAATTGGGATTGCTTTCAGCATCTTTATGGCTGCCTGGCACTCAGCCGACCAGGAAAAAGTGAGGAACTGCAGATGCTGGAGAGTCAGAGTCGAAAAGTGCGGTGTGGAAAAGCTCAGCAGATCAGGCAGCATCTGAGGAGCAGGGGAGTCGACGTTTCGGGCATAAGCCCTTCATTAGGAATCCTGCTGAAGGGCTTATGCCCGAAATGTCAACTCTCCTGATCCTTGGATGCTGCCTGACCTGCTGTGCTTTCCCAGCCCTACACTTTTCCATTCTGTTGACCAGACCACTTCTGCTTGTGTAAAGACCATCCCTAATTATTTTTTGCATTTTTAATCAGTATGGACTGAAATGAGAAAAATCAGGTTTTAAAACCAGTGTTTGAAATATTTTGAAAAGACAGTCAAATGACCCTCATGACGAGCATTGTATAACTAGTTGTTTGAACAAGAGTAATCGAAGTGTTTGCAGATGAAGTGGGGCCAATGAGTTGTGTACAGATGCATCCCTGAGTGCCAACAAAACACTGACTAATCCAAGAACTACTGTCTAGTCAATATCTCAAGCCAGGCAGGATTTTTTTGTTTTTTAATGGGGGGGTGGGGGGGGGGGGGTGGTGGAGAGTTGAAGTGTGGGAGCAGGAGTAAAGAGTTGTGTCCATGTGTCAATGGGATACTATAAAAAAAACTTGAGGGGAGATATAGAGTGCGGGTCTAACGACACGTTTACTGTAAGAATAGCTACTGAGCATGTGTGAAAGGACAAGCGATATGGTATCACCACTATCAGCATGTTTCCAACACAGTGATCCACTCCACCCCCATCTCCAGTTCCGTTTAATACTGCCAAAACAATTTACAGCAATTCATCCCATTTACAAGATGTCACTGGAGTATCAGCTCAATGACACAGTCTAGTCTCTGTACGGGCATCTAGACCTTGAATATCTGACAATATATTAATCAAATTGCAAATATACCTCAGAAACTCCATCACGTAGGAAAAGAACAGGAATTCGGCCACCATTCCAATACCATTATGACAGAATTCCTGGCAGAGTCTATTGTGCACAAGGGATTCACAACTGGAGAATGGCAGTCAGGGCTGTCCAATCACAAAATGAGATAAGGGAAGGAAAGATTGTCCACCACCACCCTGTCTTCTACCTTTCAGCCAGTTCTGTATCCAAATAGCTAGTTCTCCCTGTATTCTTTGAGATCGAACCTTGCTAATCAGTCTCCCATGGGGAACCTTGTCGAACGCCTTACTGAAGTCCATATAGATCACATCTACTGCTCTGCCCTCATCAATCTTCTTTGTTACTTCTTCAAAAAACTCAATCAAGTTTGTGAGACATGATTTCCCATGCACAAAACCATGTTGACTATCCCTAATCAGTCCTTGCCTTTCCAAATACATGTACATCCTGTCCCTCAGGATTCCCTCCAACAATTTGCCCATCACTGAGGTCAGGCTCACCGGTCTATAGTTCCCTGGCTTGTCCTTACCACCTTTCTTAAATAGTGGCACCATGTTTGCCAACCTCTAGTCTTCCGGCACCTCATATTTGACTATCGATGATACAAATATCTTAGGAAGAAGCCCAGCGATCACTTCTCTGGCTTCCCACAGAGTTCTCGGGTACACCTGATCAGGTCCTGGGGATTTATCCACCTTTAACTGTTTCGAGACATCCAGCACTCCCTCCTCTGTAATCTGGGCATTTTGCAAGATGTTACCATCTATTTGCCTACAGTCTATATCTTCCATATCCTTTTCCACAGTGATTACTGATGCAAAATATTCATTTAGTATCTTCCCCATTTTCTGTGGCTCCATACAAAGGCCGCCTTGCTGATCTTTGAGGGGCCCTATTCTCTCCCTAGTTACTTTTTTGTCCTTAATGTATTTGTAAAAACCCTTTGGATTCTCCCTAATTCTATTTGCCAAAGCTATCTCATGTTCCCTTTTTGCCCTCCTGATTTCCCTCTTAAGTATACTCCTACTTCCTTCATACTTTTTTAAGGATTCACTTGATCTATCCTGTCTATACCTGACAAATGCTCCCTTCTTTTTCTTAACCAAACCCTCAATTTCTTTAATCATCCAGCATTCCCTCTACCTACCAGCCTTCCCTTTCACCCTGACAGGAATATACTTTCTCTGGATTCTTGTTATCTCATTTCTGAAGGCTTCCCATTTTCCAGCCGTCCCTTTACCTAATTTGTTGTACTTACTGTTCACAATGTTGTCTTCCCCACATTGTGAAATGTGGGGGAACAGTTTGAAACCTCATGACAGTAACAACAAAAGTAAATGTTTGGAGATGGTGGAGGATTTGTGGGACTGACATACATCACTATAACCTTGACGAATGTCCTTGGGAACAGAGTTGCTTTCTTGTTTAGCTGTTCATTGGTGTCCATTACAGCCTTAGGGCCTGACTCCAACCTGTCCTCACCTCTCTGAATGAAAACATGGCAGGTGGAACCCTGCGGGTTCAGGATCTTTAACAGCTCCTGTCCTTCTTCCTGATGTAGATTTCCATTTTCTCCAGATTCCATGAATCCCCTTTCTCACATCATCTCAAATCATCATTTCTAATTTTCCCAAGTCTGATGAAAGGGCATACAGCTGAATCATTACCTCTGTTTCTTTCTCCACGGATGCTACCAGACCTATTGAGTTTCTCAAGCACTTCCTGTGGTTTTATTTCAGATTTCCAGCATTCACAGGGTTTTGGTTTTTGTGCAAAGGAAGAGGAGGAGTCATGTTCCTGTGTTATCCTATCACACTGTATTTCTCCAACTCCCTTTTGAAAATTGCTCTGAAATCGTCTTTCAGGCAGTGTATTCCAGATCAAAGTAACTCGTTATATTGATAAAATTGCTCACCTCCCCTCTGGTACTTTATCAAGTTATTGTATTTGACCGAGATCCAAGAAATAATGACATGCCGCATGGAGTCGTGAACTAGACAAAGACAGCTGGAGGGAGTTGCAGACTTCACTCAAACATCTTGGAGCTCCTGGATGATATGAAGACCATTAACACAGGATTGGACTGTGTCCAAGAACTCCTGGAGGATGAGGATTCTTCAGCCTTTAGTCTGGCCAGTCTGCTTGTTGTTTTCTGGGAATATTAGGAATACTGCAATAAGATTATCAGAGGCTTAATAGGGTTAACATAGAAAAACAATGTTTCCACTTTTGTGTGCCAGAAATATAATGATTAATGTCAGGAGAAACTTCTTTTCCACAGGAGAATTTGGAGGATTGATGGGCCAAATGGCCTGCGTACACACTGTAGGGATTCTATGATCTCATCTGAAAGATGACATCTATAACAGAGTGTTCTCTCTCAGTTCTGCGCAGGGCAATTACTTTCAAATCTGGGAATACATTTCCTACCAAATCCTCACAGAAATAAAAATAAAAGTTGCTGGAAAAGCTCAGCAGGTCTGGCATCATCTGTGAGAGAAATTAGAGTTGAATGACCCTTCCTCAGAACCTTTGTCTAAATGGAACAAATGAGTTAAAGAAAATACCTTATCAAATCTCAAAGACTCAGGCATAACCGGGGCCCATGCAGTACCCATCGCCACTCCCTGATTTGAAGAAATTGAGGGAGTTAAAAGAGAAGTTGTTCAGAGTGAGGATGAGCTTGGCCAGGCAGAGAAGGCTGATGATGCATACGGATGGTTCAGGCCTTTCTTCCCCGAAAATGCGAGAGTCCTGAGACTATCCTGATGGGGTGCATTTTGGGAAGGAAAATCAGGGCAGTACTTATACATTTAGTGGTAAGGTCCTGGGGAGTGTTGCTGAACAAACAGACCTTGGAGTGCAGGTTCATAGTTCCTTGAAAGTGGAGTCCCAGGTTGATAAGATAGTGTAGAAGGCATTTTGTATGCTTTCGTTTATTGGACAGTGCATTGAGTATGGGAGTTGGGAGGTCATGTTGCAGCTGTACAGGACTTTGATTTGGCCACTTGTGGATTACTGTGTGCAATTCTGGTCTCCTTGCTATCAGAAGGATGTTGTGAAACCTGAAAGGGTTCAGAAAAGATGTACAAGGATGTTGCCAAGGTTGAAGACTGAATAGGCTGGGGCTGTTTTCCCTGGAGCATCAAAGGCAGAGGGGTGACCTTATAAAGGTTTATAAAATCATGAAGGGCACAGATAGGGTAAATAGAAAGGTATTTTCCCTGGGGTGGGGGAGTCCAAAATGAGAGGGCATAGGTTTAGGGTGAAATGGGAAAGAAAAGAGACCTAAGGGACAACTTTTTCATGCAGAGGGTGGTACATGTATGGAATGAGCTGCCAGAGGAAGTGGTGGAGGCTGGTACAATTACAGCATTTAAAAGGCATCTGGTTGTGCATATGTATAGGAAGGGTTTAGAGATAATGGGGCCGGATGCTGGCAAATGGGATTGAATTAATTTGGGATATCTGATCAGCTTAGATGAATTGGACCAAAGGGACTGTTTCTATGCTGTACATCTCTATGATTCTGTGGTGAAATTGAGGTGGCTGAAGCACCTGAACTGGAAATTCTGAAACTCACATTAAGTGTCAGAGGTATTGGGAATGCAAGTGGGAAGAGACTGGATAAGGGGAGAAAAAAATCGAGTTGAGGTAGGAAGTGATGAATTGTGTGAGGCAGGAGCAGGCAGAAATAATGGGTCTGCTTGAGGAGTCCTGTTTGTGGATTTTGGGAAGGATGTAAAGTGAGCTGTGCGGGATTAGGGGACTATGAGCACGGAGGTAGTGAGGGATGAGATCACCAGATGAAATAAGATTAGAGACCATTATTGGCACAATGGCCTGGTGATCTATGATGGGGTCATAGTCCGGGAGAAATAGGAGGAGGTACGCAGTCTCCATAATGTAGAGGTCAATACGCCAGACAACAACAGTAGTACCCTTGTCGGCTGGTTTAATTACAAAGTCAGGATTGAATCAATCTTAAATTGATATTTCAGTGATGACTCTCCAATTAGTGGAAATTATTCCTCTGAAACCTTTCCCTTCAAAATTAAAAAACTTCATTATTTCTGTATTATGTTAGAAAATGTAACCTTCTGGGTTTCACTTTCTGATCAGTCTCACTGCATTGCAGTTATTTGATGAGTATTAATACTTGATGAGTATTAATATTTGATGCAAACACTTTACTGAGGAGAGAACAAAGTAACTCTTATCAAATGATCCACTGTTGGGGAAAGACTATGATCAGATTGGAATCAGTGAACTGACATTTTACATCTTCTCTTTCTGTTTGACTTTACAGCCTCATCTAATCACATATGACAGGTTGCAGAGCAGAAACTAACAACTTGTGCAGCTGAGTTCATATATAAAAGCCTGAGGACAAACTAAGCTGAAAATTCACACTGATGCCAGGCATCTGATCTAGCTGGTTTCTCTTACTGTTAATGCAACACATTTTACAACAAGATGTTTGATTTTATTAAATTCAATCCTTCAACATTCTCTGCATTGATCTGTCACAGGATAAGTATTGTCAAGGCCACGGTTTATGACCCTTTCCAGCCTGAGAAGGTTGGTGATGAACTGTCATCTTGAACCATTGCACCAGTGATTTTGACAAAGGGACTGGGTCCAATACAGACTAGACAGGACAGCAGTCACAGTTCCCTTCCCTCAGGTATATAATTCACTTCAATCAATAATCTAGAGAATTTTATCACTGTTACCAATTTATTCAAACTGAATTCTAATTCTCAACCCGTCACTGTGGGACTTGAACTCATTTCTCTGGATTATATAGTCATAAAGTCATACACCATAGAAACAGACCCTTTGGTCCAACTCGTCCATGCCGACCAGATATCTTAAATTAATCTAGTCCCACTTGCCAGCACCCGGTCCATATCCCTCTAAACCCTTCCTATTCATATACCCATCCAGATGGCTTTTAAATGTTGTAATTGTACCAGCCTCCACCACCTCCTCTGGCAGCTCGTTCTATACACGTACCACCCTCTGGGTGAAAATGTTGCCCCTTAGGTCCCTTTTAAATCTTGACCCTCTCACCTTAAACCTATACCCTCAAATTTTGGACTCCCCTATGCTGGGAAAAATACTTTGTTTATTTACCCTATCCATGTTCCTTATGATTTTATAAACTTCTATAAGGTCACCCCTCAGTCTCGGACGTTCCAGGGAAAACAGCCCCAGCCTGTTCAGCCTCTCCCTATAGCTCAAACCCTCCAGCCCTGGAAACATCCTTGTAAATCTTTTCTGAACTCTTTCATGTTTAAGAACATCTTTCCTGTACTGGCCCAGGATTTTGCATTAATAATCGAGTAAAGTGACAAACAGCCAAGAACACCCTGGGTTGATGCTGGACATTCTGCTTAAGCCACTGCTCTCCCTAACATTCCTGCACAATGCTGGCCATTGACCATGGTCCAGCCAGTAGCCCAGCAAACAATGGGGTAGTAACACTACCAACTTCTGTTCAACAAAATCTAAAAATCTCTCGCATATAAACTCCTGAACAATCTCCTTTTCAATGTCACAACTCCTGCCAATGTTCCCTTTAATTAATTTTTTTTGGCAATAAGTGCTCACAGGATGTGGATGCTGCTGGCTGGCGAGCAAGTATTGCCCAACCCTAGTTGCCTCTTGAGAAGGTAGTGGTGAGCTGTCATGTTGAATCACTGCAGCCAATGTGCTGTAGGTGGACCTGCAATGCTCTTAGAGAGGGAATTCCAGATTTTGACCCAGCAACAGTGAAGGAATGGCAATATATTCCTAAGTCAGGATGATGGTTGGCTTGGAGGGGAGCTTGCAGGTGATGGCGTTCCCATGTATCTGCTGCTCTTGTCCTTCTCGATGGAAGTGGTCATGGGTTTGGAAGGTGTGTCCTCCAATCATAGAGGAAAAAGATCTTAAACATTCTCCTGAGAACTGCTTTCAAATAGATACCACAGATCCATGAAGATTCAGTAGAAACATCTCAGTGAGACATAGGGAGGCCTACTCTGGGTGATCAGAAATCGATTTCTATCAATCAAATCAGCAGCAACTAGAGGACGCTTCTGCTCTTCCTTTGCTCCTGCCCTTTCCAAGACCCTGTTCTCCAGCCAGTTCCCCTCATGCTCACTTTGTGCTCGTCAAATGGGCAGAGTCTGCACTGAGAAGCAAGGAGGGCTACCTCACTGATCACTGTCCCTCTTTCTGTAAATGCATTTTCAAACTACTTTGATAAATAGGACCTTCATATTGAGTGTTATGAATAAAGTTTCAGGAGTCTGTGATTGAAAATCCATTTGAATACCTTAAAGTTTGCCCAAGGAGGAAGCAAAGACATATCTCCCTGTTAGCATACTTACTGCTTTTATAGGACAGTAATTCTCAGTGAGTTCCTCCCATTTCATTCAATACAGCTCATTGTGTTGATGAATAATTTGGCTTCATCTCCAGTTACTGCCCCATCAATCTTATGAATAAATAGTCTATTAGGAAGAAGTGATACTCTATCAATTACAGTGGGATGAAAGCACAATAGCAAATGAATATTAGTTACAATGAAAACAAATAGTAAATAGGCAGCTTACTTGTGAGCTACTGTCTAAAGGCTATGCCTGACTTCCGTTGTATATAATCTGCATTGAGTAGTGGTTGAATTTTCAATTAAATCTGCATATCACACTTTCAAATTTTCTTTGAAAAACATCACTTTGAAAGACACACCAGTCTGTCTTGAAAATATTTTCTTATATATTCATTCCACTGATCTCACTGTCTTTATTCACTTTTTCCTTAAGCTCAAACCCACTTTAGCTAACTCAGAGCCTCCCCTTAGGTTCCCAGCCCTCTGCCAAACTGGTTTAAAGTACACCAACAATGCTAGCAAAACCACCCGCTGAATATTGGTCCTGTCACTGTTTGGGTGAAGATCATCCATCTTGAATGGGTCCCACCTTCCCCAGAAATGGTCCCAATTATTCAGAAATCTAAAAACTTCCCTCCAATATTCTTCGCCAGTCACATATTAAACTGCTTATTAAATATTAATCCAGAGATTACTACCTTTGAAGCATTGGCTATCAATCTGGCTCCTGACTCCCTAAATTCAACCTTCAGGATCTCATCTCTCTTATGTCCCCCCCAGTGCTCTGCAACCGCTCAGTAATCTACAGGATCCTTGCACCAGGGAGGCACCACACCATCCTGTTGTCACTAAAGCAGCTGCAGAACTGCCTCTCTGTTTTCTTAACAATTGAGTCTCTTATCAGTATAGTCCTAACCGCCTTTTCCTCCCACTGTGCAGCTCAGTGTCATGCGGTGCTGTGGGATTAGCTTTGGTTGCAATTCCCTGAGGCATTATCACGGTCACTAGAATTTAGCACAGAGTACTGGTTGACTATTGGGATGGCCTTAGGTGACTCCTGCATTGCCTGCCTCATATTATGCTTGCATGCAGTGGTCACCCATACGCTATCTGCCTGCACCCTTTTATAATCTGGGGTGACCATCATCTTGTACACACTATCCAAGTAACTCTCATTCTCCTGCATGCTCCTCAGTATCTCCAGACCTCGCTCAAACTCCATAACTGGTGCTCAAGTTAGAGGTATTGAAAGCAGCTCTGGCACATGTAGTGCTGATCGATGAATTTAAAATACAGATGGAGGATAAAGTAAAATCCAATCCCAGTGTCTTGTGCTTAAACCAAGGAGCTGAAAATGTGTTGCTGGAAAAGCGCAGCAGGTCAGGCAGCATCCAAGGAACAGGAGAATCGACGTTTCGGGCATAAGCCTTTCTTCAGTTCCTGAAGAAGGGCTTATGCCCGAAACGTCGATTCTCCTGTTCCTTGGATGCTGCCTGACCTGCTGCGCTTTTCCAGCAACACATTTTCAGCTCTGATCTCCAGCATCTGCAGTCCTCACTTTCTCCTTAAACCAAGGAGACTACAATGAAATGAGGGAGGAGCTGTCTAAGGTAGACTGGAAGCAAAGACTATATGGTGGGACAATTGGGAAAGAGTGGAGGCCTTTCAAAGCAATTTTTCAGTGTTCAGTGAAAAAGGAAATGGGAAAATCAGCCATGGATAACTAAGGAAATAAAGGAGGGTATCAAATTAAAAGTAAATGCTACAAATTGGCAAAAATTAGTGGGAAATAAGGGGAGTGGAAATCTTTAAAGGTCAACAGAAAGCTACAAAAAAAAGCTATGAAAAACAAGAAAGATGGATTATGAGAATAAACTAGCTCAGAATATTTAAAAAATCGCAAAAGTTTCTGTAAATATATAAAACGAAAAAGAGTGGCTAAGGTAAACACTGGTCCATTTGAGATGAGTAGGGTGATTTAATAACAGGAAATGAGGAAATGGTCAAGGTGTTGAACAGGTATTCTGTGTTAGTTTTCACAGTGGAAGACACAAATAATGTGACAATAATTGATGACAAAGAGGCTATGACAAGTGAGGACCTAGAAACTATTATCATTAAAGAGGTAGTATAGGGCAACTGGGCAAGCTAATGGGGAGATAGCAGATGCAGTCAGGGTATTTTACCAAAATTTGGTGAACTCTGGGGAGGTTCCGGCAGATTGGAAGACAGCAACTGTAACGCCACTGTTTAAGAAAGGGGGTAGAATGTACTCGGCAAGATGGTGGTGATTCTGTAGAACTATTGTGGACAGCTCTGCCTAACAGCCAAGGCATACTGGTGCTTTTTGCCATTCCTGGCCAATTTATGTGGTGGAATTATTAGTTTAAAACCTTACAGAACATATATTTGTTAACACTTGGGTGTGGGAAGGAGGCCAACGGGAAAAGGAACAAGGAAACAGCAGCAGGGAGGACATTCCCCTGCAGCACCTACCCACCAGGGACTGCAGCAGTAGCAGCCTCTCCTGACCACCACCCTCCGGCCCCCTCCCGGCCCCCTCCCAGGGACTCACAGGAATTGGCTGCAGCGCTGGAGAGACTTACCTTGAAATTTGTGGCAGTGATGGAGGAGATCTGTGGGGAGATTCGTGCCCAGGTACAACCTATTGCATCCATGCTGCAGAAGCATGAGCAGAAGATCCAGGGCCTCGGGGAGAGGCTGAAGGAGGTGGAGGGTCGAACTAAAGTTTCGGAAGCTGCGATGGAGTCCTCATCCAGTCGGATCCAGGTGCTGGAGCGAGAGGTGCGGGCCTTGCGAAACCATATCAACGACCTCGAAAATCGAGGGCGGAGGATAAATCTCCGAATTATTGGGCTTCCTGAAGGTGAGGAATGTGAGCAGTCAGTCAGCTTCTTTGAAAACTGGCTGCTGAAGTTTTTGGGCCTTCACATCGAGTCCAGCAGGCTGCAGATTGAAAGGGCGTATCGGGTTACGGTGCACAGGTCAGGCCTGGTGCAGCGCCCCCGCCCGGTCCTAGTGCACTTCCACTCATATAAGGACAAGCAAAAAGTCATAGAAGCTTCCAGATCCCTGGGAAAAGATCCGCAGGCGCTGCTGTACAAGGGGTCAAAAATCATGTTTTTCCAGGATTTCTCCGCAGCTGTAATTCAAAAGAGGAAGTCCTTCGATGAAGTTAAAAAGAGGCTGAGGAACCTGGGCATCCAGTACTCCATGAACATAGAACATAGAAGAATACAGCGCAGTACAGGCCCTTTGGCCCTCGATGTTGCGCCGATCCAAGCCCACCTAACCTATACTAACCCACTATCCTCCATATACCTATCCAATGCCCGCTTAAATGCCCATAAAGAGGGAGAGTCCACCACTGCTACTGGCAAGGCATTCCATGAACTGACGACTCGCTGAGTGAAGAACCTACCCCAACTTCAGTCCTATATCTACCCCCCCCACCTTAATTTATAGCTATGCCCTCTTGTAATACCCGACTCCATACGCGGAAAAAGGTTCACACTGTCAACCCTATCTAACCCCCTAATCATCTTGTACACCTCAATCAAGTCACCCCTAAACCTTCCTTTCTCTAATGAAAACAGCCCCAAGTGTCTCAATCTTTCCTCATACGATCTTCCTTCCATACCAGGCAACATCCTGGTAAACCTCCTCTGCACCCGTTCCAGTGCCTCCACATCCTTCCTATAGTATGGCAACCAAAACTGCACACAATATTCCAGATGCGGCCGCACCAGAGTCTTATACAACTGCATCATGACCTCAGGACTCCGGAACCCAATTCCTCTACCAATAAAAGCCAGTACGCCATATGCCTTCCTCACCGCACTATTTACCTGGGTGGCAACTTTCAGAGATCTGTGTACATGGACACCAAGATCCCTCTGCTCATCCACACTACCAAGTATAAGGGCGCAGGCTCAGAGGGCCGATGTGTCTACTCATGCACTGTGTAGATCTTTGTGGTAAACCTCCCTCCGACTTTCCACATCAAACACTGGTATGACAGGGTTCGTGTATATTTGGATATTAAGTGAGGCTTCTTCGACATGGTCCTCATCAAACTCTCCCAGGACAGTTACGAGATCGTGTTAGATACAGATAATACCTTCCTGACACTATCCCCATCAAATAATATGTGATATGAATAAAACGGCGTTGGATGCAGTAGCCTACCATGGGGAACCTTATCAAACACCTTACTAAAATCCATATATACCACATCTACTGCTTTCCCCTCATCAACCTCCTTCGTCACCTTTTCAAAGAATTCAATAAGGTTTGTGAGGCACGACCTGCCCTTCACAAAACCATGCTGACTATCCTTGATCACATTATTCCTATCCAGATGTGCATAAATCCTATCCCTTACAATTCTCTCTAAGACTTTGCCCACAACAGAAGAGATACCCCGCAGTACTTCGTTTCAGCCACAAGGACTCGATTTATACATTTGACTCAGCGGATAAAGCTAAAAACTTTGTGGACACTTTAAAATAGACGGATTGGCCTGAAGAATACGGTTAATGTTTGTTCTCTTTTCTATCTTTCCCCATGTTTTCCCTTTTTTTTATTCCTTTCTTTCTCCCTAACAATTTCCTTTTTCAAAAGGGGGAAAGACTTTGGAATAAGTTGTTCCTATTTTTTTAATAACTGGATTTTCTGATGGGAAATTTTGTGGATGTTCTTTGTTGTCTCTACCCCTTTTTTTTGTTTGTTCTGTTTCTCTTTTAGTCACAAGTCAGGGTGACATGAAGCCAGAGATGGGTGGAGTGCTCATCCTGACTTGGTCTTTTAATTAAGGATCATCGCCTTGATTTTTTTCTGGCCTAAGGCTGGGGCACAGTCCGGGTTTGAAGGAGCTGTGAAGGAGGGGATGGGTAGGGTGAGTGCCCCTATGGGCAGGGGAAGGGTCTTCCATTCAAGGTTTTATAGTTGGTTTTCTTTGTAGTTTTTTTGGTAGTAATAGTTGTTTGTAGTTATGATATATAGTTTTTCGATTCTATGAGTCTTTATTTACTTATGCTCGGCGCTTTGTAAGCAGGGCTCTCCCTCTGAGGGGGTTCAAGGGTCTCTGAAAGGGGATATGGCTAAGTGTCTTATTAAATGGTGCACCTGGAACATTGAGGGAAGTCATTCGCCTGTTAAAAGGAAAAAAAGTGCTTTCTAGACTTAAGAGGGAAAGGGTTGATATCGCTTTGTTGCAGGAAACCCATCTTGATGATGGGGAACACCTGAAATTACAACAGGGCGGTTATGACCAGGTATTCTTTTCATCCTTTACTATTAAAAGTAGGGGAGTTGCGGTACTTATCCAGAATTATCTTCCGTTCACATTATTAGAGCAGCTGAAAGATGAGCAGGGACGGTTTGTGATACTTATAACCCTCGGTAAAAATAATGACTGCAGATGCTGGAAACCGGTTTCTGGATGAGAATGGTGCTGGAAAAGCACAGCAGTTCAGGCAGCATCCGAGGGTACTTAAAACCCTGATACATGGGGAGGAATATGACATTTTAAACGTCTACTGTCCTCTGGCACATCCCCTCAAATTTTTGATTAGTGCTTTCTCTAAGTTGAGTGCTTTTGGAACACGGCACATTATTATGGGGGGGGGGGGGAGATTTTAATTATCTTTTGGATCCGACAGTGGACAGGATGCCCTTGTTGGCCCCCAACTATTTCTTCGCAGGCCAAGCAGGTGGTTGACTTATGCGAGGAGTTGCGGCTGGTGGATATTTGGAAATGTCTTCACACTACTGTCAGGGACTTCACCTTTTTTTCAAACCCACATAAATGTCACACGAGGATTGACCGCTTTCTGACTCCCTCAGCCCTTCTGGATTCGATTATGGGTTGTAAAATTGGGAATATAGCTATCTCTGATCATGCGGTTAAGGCCAAGAACGAGGGGTTAGGTTTGTGGCACTGGCGTTTGGACCCTTTTCTCCTTAAGGATTCCAAATTTGTGGAATACTTTTTGAAGGAGTTTCAGGAATTCTTGACTATCAACTCAGGCACGGCCAGTAGTCTGTCCATACTATGGGAGACTGCTAAGGCCTTTGCTAGGGGATTAGCTATTTCCTATTCGGCTAGCCAGAAATGACAGAAGGAGGAACAACAGCGTCTACTTGAGACGTGGTTGAAAGCCGTGGAGGCAGCACACTTTGCGTGGTCTTCGGTGACTAAGCTACAGCGGATCACGGATGCCTTGAATTCAATACTGACACAAAACGCCAAGAAAGAACTTGCTTTTGCTAGACAAAAGCTCTTCGAATATGGGGATGGGCCAGGGAAGTATTTAGCGTACCTGACTAGGAAAAAGCGTGCTCCCCAATCCATTACTGCAATCAGAGACAGCGCCGGGGTCCTTACATACGATATTAAAAAGACTAATGAGACTTTTCAGAGCTTTTATTCTGAATTGTAATGGTCTGAAGGTTGCGAGGCCAGGAGGGCTAAAATGGAGGCCTTTTTTAAGAACCTGGACCTCCCAGGGATAACCTTGGTACAGGCCTCTCTCCTTAATGCCCTCTTGACAGTTCAGCAAATACAGGAGATAGCTAGGCAACTTCAGAGTGGGAAAGTGCCTGGACCTGATGGTCTCCCGGGAGAGGTTTATAAGGAGTTTATAGGGATTCTGTCAGGGCCGATGTTGGAGATGTACAATCACTCCTATATGCATGAACGCCTACCACCATCTTTGAGAGAAGCTAATATTTCCTTAATTCTTAATAAGGGGAAGGTTCCTGAGGATTGTGCCTCATACAGGCCCATCTCTCTATTAAATTCAGCTTTCAAGATTCTGTCCAAGATCCTGGCGCTGAGATTGGAAAGGGTGTTGCCCCATATTATTAAAGAGGACCACACAGGCTTCATTAGGAGCCATTGGTCCTCTAATAATATTAGAAGGTTGCTGAATGTGGTCCATTTTCAGGGGTTGGTGATTTTCTTAGATGCAGAGAAAGCATTTGACCGGGTGGAATGGCCGTATCTTTTTTATGTCTTAGAACAGTTTGGGTTGGGTGGAGTCTTTGCTAGGTGGGTGGAGGTTTTATATAGGTAAAAACGAGGACTGCAGATGTTGGAAACCTGAGTCTGGATTAGAGTGATGCTGGAAAAGCACAGCAGTTCAGGCAGCATCCAGGAGCAGGAAAATCGTTGTTTCCGGCAAAAGTCCTTCATCAGGAATGACTCTAGAGGCAGGGAGCCTGCAGAGTGGAGAGATAAATGAGATGGGGGTGGGAGTGGGGAGAAAGTAGCATAGAGTACAATGGGTGAATGGGGGTGGGGATGGAGGTGATAGGTCAGAAAGGAGGGTGGAGTGGATAGCTGGAAAGGAAGATTGGCAGGTAGGCCCGGTCATGGGGACGGTGCTGAGCTGGAGGTTGGAACTGGGGTAAGGTGGGGGGAGGGGAAATGAGGAAATTGGTGAAGTTCACATTGATAGCCTGGGGTTGAAGTGTTCCGAGGAGGAAGACAAGGCGTTCTTCCTCCAGGCGTCGGGTGGTGAGGGAGTGGCAGTGGAGGAGGCCCAGGACCTGCATGTCCTCGGCAGAGTGGGAGGGGGAATTGAAATGTTGGGCCACAGGACGGTGGGGTTTATTGGTGCGGGTGTTCTGGAGATGTTCCCCAAAGCGCTCTGCAAGGAGGCATCTAGTCTCCCCAATGTAGAGGAGACCTGATCGGGAGCAACGGATACAATAAATGACATTGGTGGATGTGCAGGTAAAACTTTGATGGATGTGGACCCCTCGACCATGATCCCACCCCCCCACCATCAAACCATCATCTCCCAGACCATACAGAACCTCATCACCTCAGGAGATCTCCCACCCACAGCTTCCAGCCTCATAGTCCGGAAACCCTGCACAGCCCAGTTCTACTTCCTTCCCAAGATCCACAAGCCTGACCACCCTGGCCGACCCATTGCCTCAGCATGTTCCTGCCCCACTGAACTCATCTCTACCTACTTCGACACTGTCCTATCCCCCCTAGTCCAGAAACTCCCCACATATGTTCGAGACACCACCCATGCCGTCCACCTCCTCCAAGACTTCCATTTTCCCGGCCCCCAACGCCTCATCTTCACCATAGATATCCAATCCCTCTACACCTCCATCTGCCATGACCAGGGCCTCCAAGCCCTCTGTTTCTTCCTCTCCTGACGTCCACACTAGTACCCTTCCACTGATACTCTCATTCATTTGACTGAACTGATCCTCATCCGAAACAATTTCTCCTTTAAATCCTCCCACTTCCTCCAGACCAAAGGGGTAGCCATGGGCACCCGTATGGGCCCCAGCTATGCCTGCCTCTTTGTTGGCTATGGATTAGTGGTTCTGGAAGAGCACAGCAGTTCAGGCAGCATCCAAGGAGCAGCGAAATCGATGTTTCGGGCAAAAGAGAATAAAGCTGATGAAGGACTTTTGCCCGAAACATCAATTTCGCTGCTCCTTGGATGCTGCCTGAACTGCTGTGCTCTTCCAGCACCACTAATCCAGAATCCGATTTCCAACATCTGCAGTCATTGTTTTTATCTCTTTGTTGGCTATGTAGAATAGTCCATCTTCTGTAGTTACACTGGCACCACTCCCCACCTCTTCCTCCGCTACATTAATGAGTGCATCGGTGCCACCTAGTGCTCCTGCGAGGAGGTTGAGCAATTCATCAACTTCACCAACAATTCCACCCCGACCTTAAATTCACCTGGACCATCTCTGACACCTCCTTCCCCTTTCTGGACCTCTTTATCTCCATTAATGACGACCGACTTGTCACCGACATTTTTTACAAACTCACCGACTCCCACAGCTACCTGGATTACACCTCTTCCCACCCTACCTCCTGCAAAAATGCCATCCTGTATTCCCAATTCCTCCGCCTCTGCCATATCTGCTCCCAGGAGGACCAGTCCCACCACAGAACACACCAGATGGCCTCCTTCTTTAGGGACCGCAATTTCCCTTCCCACTTGATTAAAGAGGCCCTCCAACGCATCTCGTCCACATCCCGCACCTCCGCCCTCAGACCCCACCCCTCCAACCGTAACAAAGACAGAACCCCCCCTTGGTGCTCACCTTCCACCCTACCAAAGGCATAGCCTCCAATTTTGCAAACCGAATCATCTGCCAACATTTCCACCACTTCCAAACGGACCCCACCACCAGGGATATATTTCCCTCCCCACCCCTTTCCGCCTTCCACAAAGACCGTTCCCTCCATGACTACCTGGTCAGGTCCACACCTTCCAACAACCCACCCTCCCGTCCTGGCACCTTTCCCTGCCACCGCAGGAATTGCAAAACCTGCGCCCACACCTCCTCCCTCACCTCCATCCAAGGCCCTAAAGGAGCCTTCCACATCCATCAAAGTTTTACCTGCACATCCACCAATATCATTTATTCCATCCGTTGCTTCCGATGTGGTCTCCTCTACATTGGGGAGACTGGACGGCTCTTAGCAGAGCACTTTAGGGAACATTTCCTGGACACCCGCACCAATCAGCCCCACCACCCTGTGGCCCAACATTTCAACTCCCCCTCCCACTCTACAGAGAACATGCAGGTCCTGGGCCTCCTCCACCACCACTCCCTCACCACCCGATGGCTGGAGGAAGAATGCCTCATTTTCCGCCTCAGAACACTTCAACCCCAGGGTATCAATGTGAACTTCACCAGTTTCCTCATTTCCCCTCGCCCCACCTCACCCCAGTTCCAACCTTCCAGCTCAGCACTGTCCCCATGACCTGTCCTACCTGCCTATCTTCCTTTCCACCTATCCACTCCACCCTCCTCTCTAACCTATCACCTTCATCCCCACCCCCATTCACCTATTGTACTCTATGCTACTTTTTCCCCATCTCCACCCAGTCTCATTTATCTCTCCACCCTGCAGGCTCCCTGCCTCTATTCCTGATGAAGGGCTTTTGCCCGAAATGTCGATTTTCCTGCTCCTCGGATGCTGCTTGAACTGCTGTGCTTTTCCAGCACCACTCTAATCCAGACGGAGGTTTTATATTGCCACCCTCTGGGAATTTTAGGATTGGTAGGGGTAGTCGGCAAGGCTGCCCTCTCTCACCGTTGTTGTTTACGTTGGTGATAGAACCGCTGGGAGAGGCCATTCGTCAGAATGTCCACATAATCGCTCCGGAAGAGGGATTGAGGGCACACAAGATTACACTGTATGCGGATAATGTCCTTCTGTTTTTATCGAATCCGATCACCTCCGTATCCCATTTGATACAATGTATCAATTCATTTGGGTCTATTTCAGGAAATAAGATTAACTTTGCAAAATCGGAGGTTATGCCTTTGGGGAACCTTAAGGATGTGCCAGAAGTTGAAGGTGGCCCTAAGTTCCCTTTTAAGTGGTCACGAGCAGGGTCCGATACCTAGGCATTTTTATTACCCCCAAGTTTGATCTGTTATTCCGGACTAATGTTGCTCACTTGCTCGACAGTATTAGGCGAGATCTCCAGAGATGGAAGGCTCTTCCAATTACATGACTGGGCCAAATATCTCTCATTAAGATGAATGTTCTTCCTCGTTTGCTTTATCCCATGTGCATACTCCCTATAATATTTCCCAGGTCAACGCTGCAGGAGCTTTTGGGATGGTTTGACTCCGTTGTCTGGCATCGTGGGCGGCCCCTCATCAAACTTACTAAATTGCAGCTGCCTCAAGGAGGGGGAGAAGTTGATCCCAGACATCAGGAGGTTTCAATTGAGTTCCCTGCTGTCCTTTGTCTGCGATTGGGTAGGTAACGATTCAAACTCAATATGGCTGGATATTGAGGCCTCCCAAGCAAAGTGTCCTCTTATTAACCTGTTGTTCATGGATAAGATGAGGACAGTTATGGACCACTGCCGGAACTCCATTGTCATTAGTACAGTCAGGGTATGGAGGGCGATGCGTCAGAGTGAGAATTGTTTATCCAAGACTTCGCCACTTACACCTATAGTTGGCATGCCAGGGTTCCGACCAGGGATGATGGACTCAGGGTTCAAACTATGGGCAATGAGAGGAGTTTCTAGTTTGGGAGACTTGTTTGAGGGGGAGGTTACGATGTCTTTTGAGCAACTAAGCTGCAAATACGGGTTACCCAGCAGAGATCTTTTCCGTTTTTTTCAGGTTAGGGATTTCATCCAGAAGAAGACTACACTTCTCACTGAGCCCTATAAGCCCGATACAGAGAGGCTGTTGCTATGTTCCACAAGCACCCTTTCAGTGCCCTCTATTGCCTGCTGGGGGGCAGGGCCTGGCAGGATATTAACCGGTTATGTGAGGTCTGGGAGCAAGAGCTGGGAGTGGAGATCTCTTCTGAAACATGGGAGAACATATGGGAGAATACTCGAAAGGTCTCAGTCTGTAACAGGACATGCGCAACACAGTTAAAAGTTCTGCACAGGGCTCATCTGGCACCAAACCATCTGGCGAATTTTAAAAAAGGAGCATCTTCAGTGTGCCCCAAATGTAAAATAAGTGTAGGTACTCTTACCCATTTCTTCTGGACATGCCACAGGCTCCTTGTTTATTGGAGCGCTGAGGCGAGAGAGATAGGGAGGGTATTGTGGACTGAAGTCAAAGTAGACTCGATATCTCTCCTCTTAGGTCTACCGAATTTACCATCTTTAGACGGGCATGGGAGGAAACTAATTAATATTCTTGCATACTGTGCATAGAAGAATATTCTGATGAATTGTGTGTCTGAGAACCCACCGGGCTTGCTGGAATGGCAGGAATTAATTATGGAGCACATTCCCTTGGACTTTTTTACAAACATGGTGCACCACACAACAGACAATTTTTATAAGACATGGCAGCCCTACTTGAGTTATTTGGAAATTGATTTATCAGTTGTCTTAACTATGGCGTTTGTTTAACCAGGATAGTTAGATTTGTCAAGCCCTGGGCCCTGGAGGGGGTCTCCTGAGTTAATACGAGTATATGTACAAATCTCCTGTTCCTTTGTTTGGGAGCTTTGCGCCGAGCATCGCTGTTCTGTATTTTGTGTTTATTTTTGGTATTGCTTTGCATAGTGTTAGGGTTGGTTTTGTATTATAGGGTAGGTTAATAGTTAGTAGACAGTAGTTGTATTGTAATTTGTGTTTTTTTTTCTTTTTATTAAACTGATATTTGTTGTTGATAGTATTTTTCAATAATTTTATATGTTTGTAAAGTTAAAAAAATTGCTGATAAATATATTTACAAAAAAAAAGAAAGGAGGTAGACAAGATGGGTAATTATAGACCTATTAAGTTTCACTTCTTTTCTGGGAAAAATGTTTGAATCTCTCATTAAGGAAGAAATAGCAAGACATCTGGTTAAAATTATCCCATTGGGCAGAAGCAGTTTGGGTTCATGAAAGGTAGGTTTAACTAATGTACTGGAATTCTTTAAGGACATTATGAACACAGTGGACAATGGGAAACTGATGCATGTGGTGCATCTGGATTTTCAGAAGGCATCTGAAAAGGGTATCGCACAAAAGGCTGCTGCATAAAATAAAGATGCACAGTATTATGGGTAATGTATTAGCACGGATAGAAGATCGTTTAGCTAACAGAAGCCAGAAGTGGGATAAATGGGTGTTTTTCTGGTTGTTGATCAGTGGCTAGTGGGGTATGCCTCAGGGATCAATGTTGGGACCACAATTGTTTACAATTTATACAGATGATATAGGGTTGAGGACCAGGTGTGGGGTATCAAAGTTCTCAGATGACACTAAAGTGAGTGGGTAGAGCAAAATGTGCAGAGGACATTAGAAATCTGTAGATAAGTTAAGTGAGTGGGCACAGGTCTGGCAGATGGAGTACAATGTTGGTAAATGTGAGGTCATGCATTTTGGTAGGAATAACAACAAAATGGACTATTATTTAAATGGTGAAAAGTTGCAGCATGCTGCTGTGCAGAGGGACCTGGGTATCCTTGTGCATGAATCACTAAACCTTGGTTGACAGGTACAACAGGTAATTAGGAAAGCAAATGGAATATTGTCCTTCATTGCAAGAGGGATGGAGTTAAAAACCAGATTATGTTGCAGCTATATAGGATGCTGGTGTAGCCACACCTGGAGTACTGTGTACAGTTTTGGTCTCCTTACTTGAGAAAGGATGGACTGACACTGGAAAGGGTGCAGAGGAGGTTCACTAGGTTAATTCTGGAATTGAGGGGGGTTGGTTTATGAGGAGAGACTGAGTAGATTGGGACTGTACTCACTGGAACTTAGAAGAATGAGAGGGGAATCTTCTAGAAACATATAAAATTATGAAAGGAATAGGTAAGATAGAAACAGGGAGATTGTTTCCACTGGTGGGTGAAACTAGAACAAGACAGCATAGCCTCAACATTGGTTGGGGGGGGGCAGACTTAGGACTCTTAGAACAGCTTGTGCTGGAGCCTACCAGGGAGAAAGCAATTCTGGATCTGGTGTTGTGCAACGAACCGGATATGATCAGGGACCTCGAAGTAAATGAACCATTAGGAGGTAATGACCACAATACAATAAGCTTTAATCTGCAGTTTGAAAGGGAGAGGGTAGAATCGGAAGTGAGAATATTTCAGTTGAATAAGGGGAACTGTAGAGCTATGAGGGAGGAGGTGGCCAAAGTTCAATGGTGCAATATCCGAGCAGGGATGGCAGTGGAACAACAATTGCAGGTATTTCTGGGTATAATGCAGAAGGTGCAGGATCAGTTCATTCCAAAAGAAAGAAAAATCCTAAGGGGAGGCAGGGGTGGCCGTGACTGATGAGGGAAGGACCATATAAAGACAAAAGGGAAAAAGTATAACATAGCAAAGATGAGTGGGAAATCGAAGGACTGGGAAGCTTTTAAAGAATAACAGAGGATTACGAAAAAGGAAATACGCAAAGAAAAAATAAGGTACAAAGGTAACTGGCCAAAAATATAAAGGAGGATAGTAAAGGCTTTTTTAGGTATGTGAAAAGAAAAAAAATCGTTAAGACTAAAATTGGACCTTGAAGACAGAAACGGGTGAATTTATTACAGAGAACAAAGAAGTGGCAGAAGAGTTGAGTTGGTACTTTAGATCTGTCTTCACTGGGGAAGACACAAGCAATCTCCCAGATGTAATAGTGGCTGAAGGACCTGAACTGAAGGGAATTTAGGCAGGAAATGGTGCTGGAGAGACTGTTAGGTCTGAAGGCTGATAAGTCCCTGGGACCTGATGGTCTACATCCCAGGGTACTGAAGGAGGTGGCTCTAGAAATCGTGGATGCATTGGTGATCATTTTCCAATGTTCTATAGATTCAGGATCAGTTCCTGCGGATTAGAGGGTGGCTAATGTTGTCCCACTTTTTAAGAAAGGAGGGAGAGAGAAAACAGAGAATTATAGACCAGTTAGCCTGACCTTAGTGGTGGGAAAAACGCTGGAGTCAATTGTAAAGGACGAAATTACGACACATCTGGATAGTAGTAACAGGATAGGTCAGAGTCAGCATGGATTTATGAAGGGGACATCATGCTTGACTAATCTTCTGGAACTTTGAGGATGTAACTCTGAAGATGGACGAGGGAGATCCAGTGGATGTAGTATACCTGGACTTTCAGAAAGCCTTTGATTAAAGTCCCACATAGGAGGTTAGTGAGCAAAATTAGGGCACATGGTATTAGGGGCAAAATACTGACTTGGATCGAAAATTGGTTGGCTAACAGGAAACAAAAAGTAGTGATAAATGGCTCCCTTTCGGAATGGCAGGCGGTGACCAGTGGTGTGCCGCAGGGATCAGGGATCAATGTACATTAATGATATAGATGAAGGTATTAAAAGTAATATTAGCAAATTTGCTGATGACACAAAGCTGGGTGTACAACGAGATCTAGGAGTTCTTGTACATCAGTCAATGAAAGCAAGCATGCAGGTACAGCAGACAGTGAAGAAGGCTAATAGCATGCTGGCCTTCATAACAAGAGGGATTGAGTATAGAAGCAAAGAGGTCCTTCTGCAGCTGTACAGGGCCCTGGTGAGACCACACCTGGAGTATTGTGCGCAGTTCTGGTCTCCAAATTTGAGGAAAGACATTCTGGCTTTTGAGGGAGTGCAGCGTAGGTTCACGAGGTCAATCCCCGGAATGGTGGGACTATCTTACGCTGAAAGATTGGAGCGACTGGGCTTGTATACGCTTGAGTTTAGAAGGCTGAGAGGGGATCTGATTGAGACGTATAAGGTTATTAAAGGACACTCTCGAGGCAGGAAGCATGTTTCCGCTGATGGGTGAGTCCCGAACCAGAGGACACAATTTAAAAATAAGGGGTAGGCCACTTAGAACAGAGTTGAGGAGAAACTTCTTCACCCAGATAGTGGTGGGTGTATGGAATGCTCTGCCCCAGAGGGCAGTGGGGACCAAGTCTCTGGATACTTTCAAGAAAGAGTTAGATAGAGCTCTTAAGGATAGTGGTATCAGGGGTTATGGGGATAAGGGAGGAACAGGATACTGATTGAGGATCACCAGCCATGATCATAATGAATGGTGGTGCAGGCTCGAAGGGCAGAATGGCCTACTCCTGCACCTATTGTCTAAGTTGAGGAGGAACTTCATCTCCCAAAGGATTGAGATTCTGCGGAATTCCCTGCCCAGTGAACCTGGTGAGGCTTCCCCCTTGAATGTTCTTAAGGCAAAGATAGATTGATTGTTGAACAGTAAAGAAATTAAGGGTTATGGTGAGCAGGTGGGTAAGTGGAGCTGAGTCCACAAAAAGATCAGCCATGATCTTATTGAATGGCAGAACTGGCTCGATGGGCCAGATGGCCTACTCCTGCTTCTTTTCTTATCTTCACAGGATATGTGCGCTGCTGGCTGGATCAGCATTTATTGCCCACCTCTAATTGCCCAGAATAGAGTTAAGAGTTGACTACATTGCTGAGAGTCTGGAGTCACATGGAGGACAGACCAGGTGAGAATGGCAGTTTCCTTCCTTCCAGGAAGGATATCAATGAACCAGATGGGTCTTTCTAAAATTGATAATGGTTTCACACTAAATTCTAGATTTTTATTAAATTTAAATGCTACTATAGTTAAGGGTACAGCACAATCTGGAGTGCATGTCTTCAGTACTTTTGTCAGTTGTCAGGGCACATAGCGTTTGCAGTTTTTAGTGCTTCCAACAATTTCTTGATATCACGTGGAGTAAATCAAATTGGTTGAAGACTGGCATCTGTGATATTAGGGACCACTGGAGGAGACTGAGATCCATCATCCACTGGCACTTCTGGTTGAAGATTGCTGTGAAAACTTCATAGAACATTACAGCGGAGTTACAGGTCCTTCGGCCCTCGATGTTGCGCTAACCTGTGAAACCAATCTGAAGCCCATCTAACCTACACTATGACTATTTAAATGCCTTTAAAATTGGTTTCTTCTTACTACAGTTGCATGAGGATGTTCCACGCCCCTACTACTCTGAGTAAAGAAACTACCTCTGACATCTGTCCTATATCTATTACCCCTCAATTTAAAGCTATGTCCCCTCGTGCCAGCCATCACCATCTGAGGAAAAATGCTCTCATTGTCCACCCTATCTAGCCCTCTGATTATATTATGTCTCAATTAAGTCACCTCTTAACCTTCTTCTCTCTAACGAAAACTGCCTCAAGTCCCTCAGCCTTTACTCATAAGACCTTCGCTCCATAGCTTCAGCCTTCTCTAATGTACAATGTGCTGAGCTCTTCCACCATTGACGATCAGGATATTTGTGGAGCCTCGTCCTCCAGTGAGTTGTTTAAATGGCCAACATTATTCACGACTGGATGTGGCAGGTCTGCAGAGTTTAGATCTGATAAGTTGGTTGTGGATTGGGATCACCTAGTAATTATACCACTTGCTGCTTATACTGTTTGACACACAAGTAATTCTGTTTGTAGCATCACCAGGGTGACATCTCACTTTTAGGTATATCTGGTGCTGCTCCTGCACACTCCATTAAACCAGGGTTGATCCCCTGACTAAATGGTAACAGTTGAGTATTTTCTAATTTTCTCGTGGGATGTGGGTGTTGCTGGCTGGCCAGCCAGCACTTATTGCCTGTCCCTGATGCATGTACCAGGGCATGAGGTTGTGGATTGTGTTGGGAGTATGATACTGCTGCTGCTGATAGTCCACAGAGCCTCATGGATGCAGAGGAGAGCAAAACCCATACTCTTACAAGGGATGTGGAAGGGCCAACTCTTAATCAGAGAGCGTGACTGACTGGACGTGCTGATCCAGGCACGTTTTACCCTGATTGCTATTTTCTTCCTCGCTGCTTTCTGGATATTGAAAGAAAAAAACTTGAAGTGGGTAATCAGACACGATCGACTTGAATGGTGGAGCAAGGTTGATAGGCTGAATCATCTACTCCTTTTCCCATATGGAACGTGCTGAGATGGGTTGACACTGTGTCAAGATTCCGTGTCAGACTGGGGCAGCTTGACAGTGAGGCCAGTCTTTACTGACTATTTTTAGTGTTATGTCATTAACTAAAAATGCTAACTTGCCATTGTTTTACTAAATAATGCATCACCTGGCTCGGCTCACTCACTTCCTCGTTCCTTTTCTTGTTCGTTCAACATCAAAGAAATCATGATGATTCCACACTCCCAAGGCTATGCTAAACCTTTAACTCAAGTTCCAATATAACAGCAAGAGGATGAATGGTGTGACATTTCAGTTTGATTCAGGCAAAATGCCAGATTCCAAGGTCTTTCTGCCAATGCATCTCATACATCAGCTGATCATAATTTTTTTTTTACATTAGTGACCATACATATTGTCTTGCAAATGGTTATTAAAGGAGTGAAATGCTAAGTGCCTGATGCAGATCTCACTGCTTGTCTACCAGTGTGTATTACATTGACAACCCACACTTAACCAAAAGTAAATCTCACAAAGACAATAAATGAAAATATCTTTGCTGCTTTATTTGTGTAGATATTTTATTGGTTAAGTGAACCTTGTGAAAATACGGAATTTATGGAAACAAAGAATTTTGATAAATCTTAGTTAACAAAAGATTGTTTTATGAATAAATACATAGGTATAATTGATAAAACATTCACATGATCCCACCAATGGTTTTCTCCAATCACACATGTTCAACTTCTTTTAGTACATAAAAAGTACAACACTGGTCCTTTAAAGCATAATCAGTTTTTGTTTTAAACAGTCACCATAGGTTGATGCAACAATAACATTTCGAAAGATGCTGGTTTAAACACTTTCTAGTTTTACAGAAATAACCTTAGTATAATACACCAAGAATAGCAATTACAATGCAATCCTGTTATTTCTACAGGTTGGGACAGACAAAAAAAGTTACACATAACCAAACATGCACAAAACAGGAATAATTGATGCAAAGTCAGGATTAAACTCAACTTGTTAACGATATGTTCAGATTAATTTTACTGTAAATGACCAGAATAAAATCTATCTTTACAAGCTACCATACAGGTATTAATGGCAGTGTTTGGTCATGACAACTTGAGACATCAAAATAAACTTAAAGACAAAACTCCACATTTGGAATGTTATAAGGCATTTTCCCCTATGGCACAGCCCCATCATGTTTGTTATTAGTATATACTGAACACACCCCAGTGTGAAATCATCAAGAAGGCACTGCTTTACATTCTTCAACATCCTGTCACAAAAGAATACATTTTGACCTTTTAAATACAAGTTTACTTTGGACCCTGCTAAAAAGTATTTTACACTCCAAACTAAACATTTATGCTAAGCTCACTTGTCTCTTTTAAGGGACTGTAACACTCATAAACTAAGCACTAGTTAACAGGGAATTCTCAAAACAGCATTCAGAAATTATTCAAAAAGCACTTCTGTATATTGGACGAGTATTTTTGCCGTTAGTGGTATTCTAACATTTGCACATTATTTAGTTTATGGCTTCTGCTAAAACTGGCTTAACTACAGTTGTAAAAATTGATCCTTGTATCTAGCCAGTTATATATGGAGCATCAACGAGCATGGAGAATTTGTTTTAAAGCATTGCATTTGACTGCAAGATAATTAAATATACATAATATCATACACGCAATGAAAATGTTTTGAAGAATTTTGTCATCAAATTAGAAGCACATTTAGTCCAACATAATGCCTGGCACCCTTATAGTTAGTGATCCACATATAATGAAGAACAAACCTTAAAATAACCGATCCAGATTGCTCTGATATATGGCTGTGTTTGATTCTGGTCATGGTTAATTGAATATAGAGTTAATAATAATTTGAAGCAGGATAAGGAAGATAATAACCACATAGTCTCTGTGCTGCAAGAGGGGGTGATTTGCATTAGACTGGCTTGCCACTGTTCGAGTCCTCAGAGCTGTCAAACTTCTAAAATAAAGAGTGCACTTTTTAGCTCAAAGGCAAAACACACTGCAATTCATAAGTATTTCACATTTCTAGCCTAGCACTTCTTTTAAGGGAAAAAATCAACTTATATTTTGATCATGCACCTATAGTCTCACTCATCCACAATACCCTGAGCAATATTAACCTAGCAGTTACTACCTTTGCAATTCTTTCATTTTAGACATTTCACATAGACATACTCCTGCAATTGGGGAGCCCTGAACACTTTCATACTTTTCAATTAGGGAGCATGGAGGAGGATTAGGGGAGGGGAACAATGCAGATGATAATGATAAGAATGAAAAAATGTTTTTATTTTGATAGCACCATTATTGCAGAAAACATACCTTTTTATTTGTCATGGAATATGGGCACCTTGATGAATTACTGCAGTGCACCTTAGAGATGTAACACGCTGCTCCCACAGTGCATCGGGGGAAGGGAAACCGATCAAGTTGACTGCTTTGTCCTGGATGTTATTGACCTTCTTGAGTGTTGTTGGAGCTGCACTCACCCAGGCAAATTGAGAGCGTTTCCATCACATCCCTGACTTGTTTACCATTTTGGAGAAGATTTGTAACTCAGGTTATGGATCAGATTGTAAGTTTGCTCATTGAGCTGGTAGATTTGTTCCAGAGATTTTGTCACCATGCTAGGTAACATCATCAGTGAGCTGGTGTTCTGTCTCACTTGCTATTTTTGTGTCTTGGTTTGATGTGGTGGGTGTTATCACTTCCAGTTCTTTTTCTGAGAGGTTAGTAAATGGGGTACAAATCGATACGTTTGTGAATGGAGTTCTGGTTTGAATGCCAGGACTCCAGTAATTCCCGTGTGGGTCTTTGTTTAGCCTGTCCCAGGATGGATGTATTGTCCCAGTCGAACTGGTGTCCCTCCTCATCTGTGTCTATGGATACCAGTGATAGTTGGTCATGTCTTTTGGTGGCTAGTTGGTACTCATGTACATAAGCAACATCTCAGAAAAAGAACCGGAAGTGATATCACCGACCAGAACAGATAAATAGCTAGCAGGACAGAACACCAACGCTTCACCGGAGGCACATTAATGATGTTACCTAGTATAGTGATGAAACGTCCGAGAACAAGTTCAGCCAGCAAATTTACAACCTGATCCCTGACTCATGCCTTGTAGATGACGGACAGGCTTTGGAAGTCAGGAAGTGGGTTACTTTCTGCAGAATTCCCAGCCTCTGACTTGCCCTTCTAGCCATAGTATTTATATGGCTAGTCCATTCAATTTCTGAAAACTACCAGGTATCTCATACGAGGGATTCAGCATTGAATGTCAAGTAATGATAGGTCAATTCTCTTCTTTTGGACATAGTCATTACCTAGTTCTTCCTCTGTACTTAGTTTGACTACAGCAGGAGTTTTTCCCCGATTTCCAAAACCAGTTAAAGAAAAATGTACTGTGTACAGTACTGGTCAGCGTACTTGCGAAAGAATGTTATGTATTGGAAGCAGTTCAGAGAAGGTTTACTAAACTAATCCCTGAAATGGGTAGATTGTCTTATGTGGAAATGATAGACAGGGTAGGCTGAAGTTTAAGAGAGTCAGAGGTGATTTAATTGAAACACAGACTATCTCAAGGGCTCTGGACCAGGTGGGAAGGATGCTTTCTCGTGGGAGGATCTACAACTAAGAGTCAGATAGTTGTAGAGATAAAGATCAGGAAACCATTCATTTCTTGCAGGGTTATGAGTCTTTGGAATTCCCATCCTCAAAATGCAGTGGATGCAGAATCTTTAAATATTTTGAAGGCAGAGGGAGATATTTCATCCAAGGGGATGAAATATTATTGAGGAATATGCAGGAATGTAGAGCTGAGGTTAAAATCAGATGAGCCATCATCTTACCAAGTGGCCTATTCTTGTCCTTTTGTTTGTTTGTAAATGGGAATTAGGAATCAAATGGTGATAGGGATGTTCGGAGTAACTGGTCATCCAACATTGGCACTGCAATCTATAATTTAGATTTTGTTCAAAATTTTCAATATCCATTTATAACATAGAACATTACAGTGCAGTACAGGTCCTTTGGCCCTCGATGTTGTGCCGACCTGTGAAACTAATTTGAAGCCCATCTAACCTACACTATTCCGTTCTTGTCCATATGACTATCCAATGATCATTTAAATGCCCTTAAAGTTGGCGAGTCTATTACTGTTGCTGGCAGTATATTCCATACCCTTACTACTATCTGAGTAAAGAAATTACCTCTGACATCTGTCCTCCATCTATTAATTTAAAGCTATGTCCCCTCGTGCTAGGCATCATCATCTGAAGAAAAAAGCTTTCACTGTCCAACCTATCTACCTCTCGGATTATCTTATAAGTCTCAATTAAGTCACCTCTCAACCTTCTTCTCTCTAACGAAAACAGCCTCAAGTCCCTCAGCCTTTCCTCATCAGACCTTTCCTCCATACCAGGCAACATCCTAGTTGACAATGGTCCTGACCACAAATGAATTAATCAATTAATGTGATTTCACTTAGAAATCAGAAATTTGAAAGCACATCTTTAATTAGAACATAGAACATAGAAGAATACAGCGCAGTACAGGCCCTTCGGCCCTCGATGTTGCGCCGATCCAAGCCCACCTAACCTACACTAGCCCACTATCCTCCATATGCCTATCCAATGCCCGCTTAAATGCCCATAATGAGGGAGAGTCCACCACTGCTACTGGCAGGGCATTCCATGAACTCACGACACGCTGAGTAAAGAATCTACCCCTAACATCTGTCCTATACCGACCACCCCTTAATTTAAAGCTATGCCCCCTCATAATAGCTGACTCCATACGTGAGGAACTTGTTAAATGTGTTCAAGAAAGTTTTCTTTATCAAGATGAAGACGTCATACTAGGCAAGGAGTAAACCTGACCTCTTGAGAAATAAGGCAGATTGGAGTGTTATTGGGGAAGCTCTTTGGGACTAATAATCATAATTCTATTAGTTTTAAAATAGTTATGGAAAAGGATAGGCCTTATATAAAAATTAAATTTCTTAATTGGATTAAGGCAAATTTTGAAGGCACGACACAAATAGTCTTTCGCAGGTAAAAGAATGGCTGGTAAGTGGGAGGCTTTCAAAAGTGAGATAATAAGAGTTCAGAGGCGTTACCTTATATGTCTGACTTAGAGGAAAGGGTAAGGCTAGTAAGAGTCAGGAACAATGGATAAAAATATTGAGACTCTGGCCAAAAATAGGAAGGAGGTATGTTAGGTATAAACAACTGAGATCAAATTATTCTCTTGCAGTGTATAAGGGGAGTAAGGACATTCTTAAGTGGGAAATCAGGAGGGCAAAAAATGGAGTTCGAGATGGTCTTGGCAGATTTCCAAACCTCCAACTCACCCTCAATTCCATACCTCCGTATTTTTTGCAGTAGTCTACCATGGGGAAATTGCTAACAATGGCCCTGTTATAGCTTGAACATTACTCAAACCATGTCCAAGATAACATGAGCTGAAACCTCAGAACAGCTTCCATCTAGAAGGACATGGGCACACCACCCCCTGCAAGCTCCCCTCCAAGTCACTCACTATCCTGACTTGGAAGTATATAACTGCTCCTTCACTGTCACTGGGTCAAAATCGTGGAATTCCCTCCCTAAGGACATTGTGGGTCAAACTACAGCACATGGACTGCAATGGCTCACGAAGACCTTCTCAAGTACAAAGTTAAAAATCACACAACACCAGATATAGTCCAACAGATTTATTTGCAAGTACTAGCTTTCAGAGCTAGTACAGGCAATGAACGATGGTCTAGCCAGCGATACCCACATTCCATGAACGAATACTTTTAAAAAGAAACCTGTCATCCCAAATAACTTAGAAGTACAAAGAGACACAAAGCAGCAGAAAGGTTAAAGGTTCATCTCAAGCAAAGCTAATTTCAAAATAGTCAAACAAAACGACAGGCATTAAAGTAGAGTTACAGCAGCTGTGAAAGTCTGACAAAGCCTCAAAAAAGGAAGATGAAAAATGTTTATTTATAACAGCCACAAAACAAGAAATTAAGCTCCCAGAGTGAGTGTTTAAGAACAGAAACATGATAGTGAGAGAGAGAGGAGGACAGGAGAGGGAGAGAAGGAAAAGGGAGAAAGAGAGAAAGAGGAGGAGAGGGGTAGAGGAAGATAGAGACAATGGGCAGGGAGTGACAGGGAGGGAGTGGACAAAAGGAGAGGTTGAGATGAGGAGAGGCAAAGAAAGAGTGGGAATGGGACAGGCAGAGAGAGATGGGGGTAGAGGAATAGGATGGAGGAGGGGTTAGGAGGGAGACAGAGACCATAAGATATAGGAAGAATTTAGGCCATTCGGCCCATCAAATCTGCTCCATCATTCGATCATGGCTAATATGTTTCTCAATCCCATTCTGCTGCCTTCTCCCTCTAACCCATCATCTCCTTACCAATCAATAGCCTATCTCTGTCTTGAATAAATTGAATGCTTGGCCTCCATAGCCCTCTGGGGCAATGAGTTCCACAGACTAACTACTCTTTGGCTGAAGAAATTCCTCCTCATCTCAGTTCTAAAGAGTCATCCCTTCACTCTGAGGTAGTGCCTTTGGGTTTTAGCCTCTCCTACTCTGGAAACATCTTCTCTATGTCTACTCTATAAATGCCCCTCAGAATTCCCTAAATTTCAATCAGATTCCCTCCTCAATCTTTCAAACTCCAAGTACAGACCCAGAGTCCTCAACCACGCCTCATATGACAAGCACTTCATCCCCTGGGATCATTCTTGCAAACCTCTTCTGGACCCCCTCCAACACCAACACATCCCTCCTTAAATATGAGGCCAAAAACTGCTCACAATATTCCAAATGCAGTCTGACCAAAGCCTTGTACAGCCTCAGCAGCACATATCTTCCTTTGCATTTTAAACCTCTTGAAATGAATGCTAACATCGCATTTCTTTTCCTAACTGCCACCTGAACCTGCGCGGGGGAAAGAGAGAGAGTGAGCGAGCATGCGAGAGAAGATGGAGAAAAACAGAGATGAGAGAGAAGAAATGAAGAGGGTATGATAGTGAGAGAGACAGAAGGAGAAAAAGAAAGACAGAGTGTGTGTGTGTGTGTGAGAGTGAGAGAGAGAGAGACAGAGAGAGAGAGAGAGAGAGAGACGGACGAGACAGGAAGAGAGGGAGAGACACACACATGGGGGGGGTGGTAGGGAGGAGAGAGAGAGAGAGAGGAATGTGGGAGTGGAGGAAGAGAGAGAGAGGAGACATGGAGAGAGGGAGAGACACATTGTGGTGGGGAAGAGAGCGCGTGAGAATGAGGAGAGAAAAAGAAAACAGAGAGAGATGAGAAGTTAATCTCCATCAATAGGGACCTGGAAATTCCTTCCATTGTATATTGTAAATGGCTCATCAAAGCTCGGGGTGAATGGGTCAGGAACACTCTGCTGTCCCCTACTGGTCCACTGCAGGCAGCGCAAAGTCAATGCTGCACAGGAATAATTGCAATCTGAGTCGGGGTCTGAGGTGGAATTCAAAACTTGGGTGTAGCATGTGGGACACTTTGTGCAAAATAACTGCTCCAACTAAATCCAATGGGGATTTATAGCCTATGCCATGACATCATCCCTTTTTACCAACTGTAAATATGAGAAGGTTCATGATCCATCACCCACAACGGGAGGGGCTATAAAGTCAGTTTAAGAAAGCACTAGAATGCATTTAAGGGATTAGTCAAAAAATGATCAGAGCATAGAAAGACCAATTAGCCCATTAGGTCCATGCCAGCTCCCTGCAGAGCCATCCAGTCAGTCCTATTCCTATGATTGCTCCTCCTACTCTGACAAGTTCATTTTTTTCTGCAGTTCACCCAATTCCCTGTTGAATCACCACCTCTATGTTGCAGGACATTACCACTCATTGAGTAACGACATCCTCATGTCCCTGCTCTGTATCTCCTGCCCAAAGCCGAAAAATCTGTATCTAGGCTGAATGAAAGAGCATGACCTACATCGAAGTGCACCATTACAACATGGCCAATAGCTTAGGGCTTGTGGTGAAGAAAGTGAAGCAACCAGGATCAATGCTTCTAACTTCTATCCTCTGTTGTAGTGTGAGCAATGAAATAAGTGAGCATCTCTTTCTTTCCAATATTAAAATATTCAAATAAACATGACTTTGCTGAGCTCCTTAGAACCTATTGGTGTCCATGAAACTGTTTACCAGAATTAATCATCACAAATTTGCATGTTACATAACCTAAGAAATCTCACTCCCATACTCTCCTGTGGGAGGTGAATAAAGTTTGAGGCTACTGTCTAAAAATTAATTATCAGGTAATATCTTAACTGCACCTAATGCACAATATTAGTATCACCTGAATCAGAGGGGATTGTCAAAGGTACATTGCCTCAAGGGGCTGTCTTGTGGTGCAGTCGTAATGTCCCTACCCATGGACCAGGAGACCCGGGTTCACCTATTCCATAGGTGCGTAATAACAGCTATGAACGGGTTGATTAAAAAACAATATTAAAAAAAAAACCTGGCTCAAGGCAGGCCTCATCTTTTCAGTCTCCATGCTTCTCTTCATCACCAGATGCTGTCATTGTTCCATCTGTTCAGCATTAATAAAACTTTCCAAAATTGCTATTCAATTTCAATTAGTTATAGAGCCATACAGCATGGAACAGGCCCTACTCATTTATGCTGACCAGGTTTTCTAAACTGTACTAGTCCCATTTGCCTGTGTTTGCCCGACATCCCCCTAAACTCTCCCTATCCTTGTACCTATCCAAATGTCTTTTAAAACATTGTAATTGTACTTGCCTCTGCCACTTCCTCTGGCATTCCTAATACACAACACCCTTAGTGTGGAAACATGACCCTCAGATCTTTTTTTTATATCTTTCCCCTCTCACTTTAAACCTCTGCTGTCTAGTTTTGGTCTTCCCAACCCTGGAGAAAAGACCTTTGTTATTCACCCTATCCATGCCCCTCCTGATTTTATAAACCTCTATGGAGTCACCTCTCAGCTCCTATGCTTCAGGGGAAAAGGTCCAGCCTACCCAGCCTCTCCTTATAACTCCAACCCTCCATATGAATCTCCAAATCAACTTCAGGTAAATCATCTGCCCTGACAGTTTTGGAATTATCAAGAACCAGTCAACCTGCATTACAAATGCCATGCAGAATTCTTTAAATTTAACTTCCAGTTCATACCTGTTGATCTCCTCCTGTGCATGCTTTATTGAATCTATGGCACTCAGAATTTCAGTAAGATCATTTGCCTTCTTCCTCAACCTTGTGTTGTGCTTCGCTGTCTTTTGTTCTGTAAGAAAGGTTGGGACTATTACCACAGACACATCAAACCTTAGAGCTGAGATGTTAAAACAGATCAATCTCTCTCAGAACTTTCAAGTTCTTAATATCTTTAAACTTTATAAATTATTTTTACAGTGTCTTTAACATAGTAAATCATCTGTTTCGCACAAGGGTAATCAGATTACAATTGACAATAAAGAGAAAAAAAATTTGAAGAAACATCCAAAAGCTTCAAGGAGGAGAGAACAGTAGACAGTGGAAAGGTTTAAAGAGCTTCCACAGCTTTGATGTGGGCAGCTGAAGGCAGAACTGTCAATGGGGGTGAGGAACAGGCAGCAAAAGAAGCACAAGAAGCAGGATAGGAAGAGGACATAATTCTTAGGATGTTGGAACTGGAAGAGGTTACAGAGAAAGGAAGCAGCAATGTCATGGAAGGATGGTAAAGTCCATTAATAGATACAAAAGGAGTCAGTTGTTCAATGCATGCACATTTCAGCAAACCAGAAAGGATTCTTTATTGGCTCAGGACATCATTGTATCTTCTCGGTGCCATTAGTCTTTTTCAATTTCCTATCTATTCTAGGATTCTCTCTCAAATAGAACAGTATGCATATGAATGAATCTAAACATTGCATCTTTTGAGAAAGGAATTTAAATTGCAGCCCTTGTATTGGACGTCTAAAGATTCATCATGAGACCTGCAGGGAGGGTGATTATAATTTCTGAAGAATTGAAAAATGAAAATGGATAGCATCATGGTATATTGAGCAAGTGGGTCGACATAGTGGCTCAATTATTAGCACGGCTGTCTCACAACACCCAGGTTTGGTTCCACCCTCCGGTGATTGTGTGGAGTTTGCACATTCTCCCCGTGTCTACATGGGTTTCTTCTGGGTATTCTGGTTTCCTCCGACAGTCCAAAGGTGTGCAGGTTAGGTCGATTGGCCATTCTAAATTACCCGTAGTGTCCAGGGATAAGCAGGCTTGTTAAGTTAGCCATGAGAAATGCAGGGTTACTGGGATAGTGTAGGGGGATGTGTCTGGGTGGGATGCTCTTCAGAGTGATAGTGTAGACTCGATGGGCCAAATGGCCTGCTCCCTCATTGTAGGGATTTTATGATGATTCTTTGAGCTCACCTGTCCAAGATCAGAAATGGATCAAGTCAGGGGCAGATATTGCTTGAATCCATAAACTCAATCCAAATTCTGGCCACTGGCTGAAATTCTGGATCACATTGCAGGAAGGAGTAGTAAAATCCAGGTGCTATTTGCTGTAATCAGTGCATTGTCCTCTCATGAGCTGTTCTATCGTTTGGAGAAGCATTGCTGCCTCACACCAACTATTACAAGCTGGTGAAATGACAAGCAACATGCAACCAGAGGAAAAAGAAAAGACATTTGTTGTGTGGTTTTAATTTCTTGTTGGGCTGCTATCCTTGACTTGGAATGTTAAACATAAACACATTGAGGAAGGACTTAAATATAAAGCAAAATAGTTCAGATACTGGAAATGCAAAAACTGCTGGTAATACTCAACACTCAGGTAGTTTTCTGTGTAGGGTGAAACAGGATGAATGTTTCGGGTCAATGCTGCCAGACCTGAGCTATACAGCACAGAAAAGACCCTTTGAATTTATGATCTTTGTTGTTCTTTCTCTCTGGGTTTCATCTCCATCTTCATTTACTCCTCCCCCCCACCCCATCTTTAGCATACATACCAACAATTTCCTTGCTACAATTAGTCTTGAAAAAGGGTCACTGGACCTGAAACATGAACTCTGTTTTCTCTCCACAGACTTGCTGAGTTTCACCAGCAATTTCTGTTTTTGTTTATGGCATTCCAAATGCTCATCCAAGTACTTTTTAAAAGTTGAAGTTTCTCACCTCAGCTGTTCTCCCAGGCAATGCATTCCAGATTCCCACCACCCGCTGGATGAAAACACCTCTCCTCAATTCCCCTCTGAACCTCCTGTCTTCATCTAAACATTGTGCCCCCTCATTGTTGACCCTTCAGTTAAGGGGTATAGCTACTTCATACTCACTCTGTCCATGCCCCTCATAATGTCACACACCTCAATCAGGTCCCTGAAATAACTCCACAAAGGCTGGTATCCCATCAAGTCCCCCTTTACTTACACATGGAGAGTCCGTGTCACTGATCCAGCTCCCTCAGAACCAGCTCTGAGTGAACATAATCTGTCATTCCTGTTTTGTTTAAATTTTATTAACCAGTACAAATGACACAGTTAACGTGAACAGAAATTTACAGGGCAAAGGGGCTGCAAAGCCAGATCCCAAACTCCACCATTCAATCAGTTTTCAGGGAAATGAAGACAAATCTCAAATTCCATTTTCAGTCATTACAAAAATAACAAATACATATCAGACAGTCCAATCAAATGAGAAACAGTGCATAGAATACAGACTCCTCCCAGCAAGCCACACGTCCCTCCCACCTTTTGGCTACTCTAAGGCAGCCCGCCCCTATGCCCCTTCTGGCTCTAGGTCCGCCCTGACACCTTCAGGCCACCTCTAAGACAGCCCATTCTGTTTCCCCAACCGCAACCCCCACCCCCACCCTTCCCAGGATGACAACGATCAGGATGGCCTACCCACCTTCTGGCTTCCCTAACCGCCTTTTTGCATCTTATGGCCACCTCAAGGACAATCTGCCCCGGTACCTGCTTGCGGTGATAGCGCCAAGGATGGCATACCCACCTCCCAGCTCTGTCTGCCCTTACGTACCATCAGGTTCTCACCCATCCTGACACGCCATCCGGCCTGTGGACTGCCCTGATACACATTTCGGCCACTTCTAGGACAGCCCGTTCCCCTTTCTGGGACAATGGCCCACAAGCCTACTGGATCTCGGCTTGCCCCTACGCACTTTCCGGCCACCTCTAGGACAGCCTGTCCCGATTACCCTTTCTCAGGATGATAGCACTCAGAACGGCCTACTCACCTTCGGGGCAGCCTACCCATCTTCAGGTTCACAGGACGGCCTATCCAGCCTCCGGCTCTCAGGGTGACAGTTTTCGGGGACCTATCAGTCTTTCGGCTCACAGTAAGGCTTGCCAGACCCAGGGACACATAAGACAGTGCAGGTGATCATCCCAACAAGCAACAAGACAGAGTCAATTACCACCAAACAGAATCCATTACCATAAACAGTTCTCTTCAGAATGCAGAGTCCATTGCCAGAAACAGAGTCCACATTCGAAAACTGAGTCTATTCCTGATGGCAGAAAATGCACACCCAATAGCACACATACAGGTGTTCAGTCTCCAGAGAGGCCTGGTCCATCCTCAGAGGACCATACCCACTCACAGTAATACAGTTCATTGAAAAAGGTGCAGTTAACTGACAGGGGATAGTCTACTCCAACAGAGAGGGTCCTCTCCAACGTGCAGCAAATGCTCACCTCCTAGCACACACACAGGTGTTCAGTCTTTACAGAGGCCTAGTCTTCTCAAAGGGAGCCAGGCCTTCCAGCTGAAAAAGTGTATTTTCTCACAGGGGCCCAGTCCAAACACTAAAAAAAGTGAAAATACAAGCAAAAAAGAAAGAAAACCAGCGTGCACGGAATAAGCCCTGCCACAAAAACAGCATAGTGCTTTTCTCAAAGTAAATGAAAAGAGTAACACACAGGCTCTAACCAGCCAGCGAAACAACAGCTCCCTAATGAGAACTGAAATACACTTGAAACACATTGACTATGAAGGTCAGCCAATTTAGAAATCAGTCTTCAATAAAAAAGGAATACCAATTAAAGAACTGGCTGTACAGATCAGCCAATTCAGGAATCAGGTTTCCCCCCCAAAAAAAACAGAAACCAGCAGCAGTACACATTGGCTGTGTGGCCAGCCAGCTCAAAGCCAGTCTCCTGACACAAATGGAGAGTCCTTGACACTGATCTAGCTCCCTCAGAGCCAGGTCTCAGAGTGAACATAACCTCTGACATTCCTGTTTATCTCTATCAGCCAGGGTTCCCTGATTGGAACAGATTAACAGCCCCAATCAGGGAACTCATATTCTGATGATGATTTGGAGGAACTGATTTTGGACCGGAGTAGATAAAGTTAAAATTCACACAACACCAGCTTATAATCCAACAGGTTTATTTGGAGCCTCTAGTTCTGAACTTCCCCCACCTCAGGAAAAAATACTTTGTCTATTTATCCTATCCATGCCACTCATGATTTTTATAAACCTCTATATGGTCACCCCTTACCCTCCAATGCTCCAGGGAAAACAGTGCCAGCCTATTCAGCCTCTCCCTATAGTTCAAGTCGTCCTGGCAACATCCTTGTAAATCCATTTTGAACCCTTTTAAGTTTCACAACATCCTTCCGCCAGAAGGAGACCAGAATTGCACACGATATTCCAAAAGTGACCTAACCAATCTCCTATACAGCCACAACGTGACCTCCCAACTCCTGTACTCAATACTCTGACCAATAAAGGAAAGCATACCAAACGCCTTCTTCACTATCCTATCTACCTGTGTCTCTAATTTCACAGAACTATGAACCTACACTCCAAGGTCTGCTTGTTCAGCAACACTCCCTAGGACCTTACCATAAAGTGTGTAAGTCCTGCTAAGATTTGCTTTTCCAAAACACAGCACCTTGCATTTATCCGAATTAAACTCCATCAGCCTCTCCTCAGCCCATTGGCCAATCTGATCAAGATCCTGTTGTATTCTGAGGTAACCTTCTTCGCTGTCTACTACACCTCCAATTTTGGTGTCATTTGCAAACTTATTAACTATACCTCATATGTTCACATCCACATCATTTATATAAATGACAAAAAATAGTGGACCCAGCACCGATCCTTTTGGCACACCACTGGTCAGAGGCCTGCAGTCTGAAAAGCAATCCTCCACCACCATCCTCCGTCTTCCACCTTCGAGCCAGTTCTGTATCCAAATGGCTAGGTCTCCCCGTATTCCATGAGTTCTTAACTTGCTAACCAGTCTCCCAGGAAGAACCTTGTCAAACGCCTTACTGAAGTCCATATAGATCACATCTACCGCTCTGCCCTCATCAATCCTCTTTGTTATTTCTTCAAAAAAACTCAATCAAGTTTGTGAGACATGATACCCCACGCACAAATCCATTCTGACTAGCCCTCATTAGTCCTTGCCTTTCCAAATACCTGTAAATCCAGTCCCTGGGGATTCCCTACAACAACTTGCCCACCCACCAATGTCAGGCTCACTGGTCCAGAGTTTCCTTACCACGTTTCTTAAATAGTGGCACAATGTTAGCCAACCTCTAGTCTTCTATCAACCTGTGTCTATCAATGATACAAATATCTCAGCAAGGGCCCCAGCAATCACTTCCTTAGCTTCCCACATAGTTTAGGCTACACCAGATCAGGTCCTAGGTATTTATCCACTTTTATGTGTTTCAACTCATCAAGCACCTCCTCCTCTGTAATATGGACATTTTACAAAATGACACCATCTATTTCCTTATATTTCACGTCTATCATGTCCTTCTGCACAGTAAACACTAATATAAAATACTCATTTAGCATCTCCCCCATCTCCTGTGGCTCCACACAAAGGCCGCCTTGTTGATCTTTGAGAACCCCAATTCTCTCCCTAGTAACTCTTTTGTCCTTAATGTATTTATAAAAACCCTTTGGATTATCCTTAACCCTATTTGCCAAACAATCTCATGTCCCCTTCTTGCCCTCCTGATTTCCCTAAGTATACTCCTACTACCTTTATACTCTTCCTAAGATTCACTTGATCTGTCCTGTCTATATCTGACATATGCTTCCTTCTATTTTTTAACCAAAACCTCAATTTCTCTAGTCATCTAGCATTCCCTACACCTACCAGCTTTTCCTTTCACCTTTACAGGAATATACTGTCTCTGGACTCCAGGTATCTCATTTCTGAAGGCTTCCCATTTTCCAGCTGTCCCTTTGCCTGCAAACATCTGCCCTCAATAAGCTTTTGAAAGTTCTTCCCTAATCCCATCAAAATTAGCCTTCCTCCAATTTAGAACTTCAACTTTTAGATCCAGTCTATCCTTTTCCATCACTATTTTAAAAACTAATAGAATTATCATCGCTGTCTCCAAGGTGCTCCCCCACTGACACCTCAGTCACCTGCCCTGCCTTATTTCCCAAGAGTAGGTCAGGTTTTGCAGCTTCTCTAGTAGGTACATCCACATACTAAATCAGAAAGTTTTCTTGTACACACTTAACTTCCAGAGGAAGTGGTGGGTACAGGTACAGTTACAATATTTGGAAGACATTTAGATAAGTCCATGAATAAGAAATATTTGGAGAGATATCGTCCAAGCTCAGGCTTGACTAATTTTGTTTGGGATTTTGATCGGCATGGACTGGTTGGACCAAAGGGTCTGTTTCCGTGCTGTATGACTATAATAAAAAAAAATAATTAACAAATTCCTCTCCACCAAAACCCTTAACACTTTGGCAGTCCCAGTTTATGTCTGGAAATTTAAAATCCCCTACCATAACCATCCTATTACTCTTATATCTACTTGGAGAAGCTCTTAAGTTTGTAAAAAAACAACTTGTACAATGAAAGGGGAGTGGCAGTTCTTCCAGCTCAGCTTTCCTCTCGTTTGATTTGGGCTTTAGCTATCTGACTGTTGACAGCAAGCAATCAGTCTTGAGACTGCTGCTCAAAGAAACCACTACAGGAAGAAGGTCTTCCATGCTGAATCTCTCTGCCATCTCTCCCACAAGACCCTGTGTTTGATTTTATATTTTTGCCAAGGAGTAGCAAGAGAGACACGGAGGAGGAGATTGGGAGGCAGGTTTTGGAAATAGTTAGCAAGGTTAGATCTCATCGAATACACGAAGAACTAACCATTTGGTTACCGAACTGGCTCAAAAGGAGGAGAAGAGAGTGGTGGTGGAGGGTTGGTTTTCACACTGGAGGCCTGTGACCAATGGAGGCCACAAGAATCAGTGCTGGGTCCACTACTGTTCATCATTTATATAAATGATTTGGATGTGAGCATAAGAGGTATAGATAGTAAATTTGCAGATAACACCAAAATTTGAGGTGTAGTAGACAGCGAAGAAGGCTACCTCAGACTACAGCGGGATTTTTATCAGATGGGTCAATTGGCTGAGAAGTGGCAGATGGAGTTTAATTTAGATAAACGTGAGATGCTGCATTTTGGGAAAGCAAACCTTAGCAGGATTTATACAGTTAATGTAAAGTCCTGGGAAGTGTTGCTGAACAAAGAAACCTTGGAGTGCAGGCTTGTAGTTCCTTGAAAGTAGAGTTGCAGGTAGATAGGATAGAGAAGAGGCGCTGGCAGGTGGGACTAGATTGGACTGGGATATCTGGTTGACATAGACGATTTGGACCGAAGGGTCTGTTTCCTTGCTGTACATTTCTATGATTCTATGTCATGGAAAGGGCAACAGAAATGAAACAGTTTGAATTACTATTAAAAGCAGAGGCAAGAGAAAAAGAATGAATTACTTTAGCAGAACAGAAAGAGAGACAGATGGAGATGAATATCTGAAGGTAAGCTTAGTGAGGAAAAGAGTGAGGATGAGCAAACCCATGGTAGCCAAAGACCTCGTAAGAATCTGTTTAAATAAGTTCAAGCATTGCCTAAATTTAATGAGAAAGGTGTAGAAACATTTTTCATCTCATTTGAAAAGATGGCTAAACAAATACAGTGGGTAGTGACCATGTGGGTTATGTTGATCCAAATGTAACTTGTAGGTAAAGCTAGTGAGGTATTCACATCACTATGAGAGGAGGCATCTGGGCGTATGAGGAGGCAAAGAAAGTCATTTTATGTGCATATGAGCTTGTGCCAGAAGCTGACTGACAACGTTTCCGGAATCTAAGGAGCGACTCTGGTCAAACCTATATTGAGTTTGAAAGGATCAAACAAAATAATTTTGACAGGTAAATAAGGGCATTAAAAATGGAGCAAACCTCTGATGCTCTTAGAGAGAAGATTATTTTGGAGGAGTTCAAAAATTCACTTCCTGAAGTAGTGAGAACTCATGTGGAACAGCAGAGAGTTAAGACGGCAAGATTAGCAGCTGAAATGAATGATGATTATGAGTTGGCCCATAAATCAAAGTTTGGCTTCCAAAATCAATTTCAATCCATGAGGGATGGAAATTGGAGAAAAGAGAAGTCTTCATGTGGAAAGGGAAAGGTAGATCTCCGTGAAAATGATAAGCATAACTTACCACAGGGTAAAAAGGAAACCCTTGAAGGGAAAGCAAAGTTAAAAAGCTCCAGTGTTTTCACTGCACCAAAGTAGGCCACATTAAATCAGTGTTGGTGGGTTAGGAAAAGAACTGGGAAGTCAGATGTAGGAAAACAGGAGACCATAGACCATAGAAGAATACAGCGCAGTACAGGCCCTTCGGCCCTCGATGTTGCGCCGATCCAAGCCCACCTAACCTACACTAGCCCACTATCCTCCATATGCCTATCCAATGCCCGCTTAAATGCCCATAATGAGGGAGAGTCCACCACTGCTACTGGCAGGGCATTCCATGAACTCACGACTCGCTGAGTAAAGAACCTACCCCTAACATCTGTCCTATACCTACCCCCCTTAATTTAAAGCTATGCCCCCTTGTAATAGCTGACTCCATACGTGGAAAAAGATTCTCACTGTTGACCCTATCTAAACCCCTAATCATCTTATACACCTCTATCAAGTCACCCGTAAACCTTCTTTTCTCTAGTGAAAACAGCCCCAAGTGCCTCAGTCTTTCCTCATACGATTTTCCTTTCATACCAGGCAACATCCTGGTAAACCTCCTCTGCACCCGTTCCAGTGCCTCCACATCCTTCCTATAGTATGGTGACCAAAACTGCACACAATATTCCAGATGCGGCCGTACCAGAGTCTTATACAACTGCATCATGACCTCAGGACTCCGGAACTCAATTCCTCTACCAATAAAAGCCAGTACGCCATATGCCTTCCTCACCGCACTATTTACCTGGGTGGCAACTTTCAGAGATCTGTGTACATGGACACCAAGATCCCTCTGCTCATCCACACTACCAAGTATCCCACCATTAGCCCTGTACCCCATCTTTTTGTTACTCTTACCAAAGTGAATCACCTCACACTTAGCTACATTGAACTCCATTTGCTACCTTTCTGCCCAGTTCTGCAGCTTATCTATATCCCGCTGTAACCTGCCACATCCTTCCTTACTGTCTACAACTCCTCCGACTTTCGTATCATCTGCAAACTTGCTCACCCAACCTTCTAACCCCTCCTGCAGGTCATTTATAAAAATGACAACAGCAATGGTCCCAAAACAGATCCTTGCGGAACACCGCTAGTGACGGCACTCCAAGATGAACCTTTGCCATCAACTACTACCCTCTGTCTTCTTCCAGCCAGCCAACTCCTAATCCAAACCTCCAACTCACCCTCAATGCCATACCTCCTATTTTTTGCAGTAGTCTACCATGGGGAGGCCACACAGGAGAGGCCAAAGAATTTTGTTAGAGTGGTTACGGAAAGAACAGTGGAAGCTAGAAAGCTGCACCAGAATGTACAAGCTGGTTGGGGTTGGGTAAGGAGGAAGTGCCAGATCTTCTTAAACCATACACTTATGAAGCTAAACTTTACTCGCATAGGCCAGGAGCAGCAGGTAAAGAGGCAACAATATTAAGCGATACAGTATCCTTGCAATGTCTAAAGTTGAAAGGTGAAGAGATATGTACCTCAGAAGGACTACTGCCAGAAAAGGTACTAGTAACAGGAATTCATGGTGAGGCAAAAAGCGCTCAATTATTTAGTGTCAGGTTAGAGTGTCCAGTGAAGAGTGGAGAAGTCGTGGTAGGAGTACTTGACAAACTCTCAACTCCAGAAATACAATTTGTCCTTGCTAATGATATAGCTGAACTATGCAGGACAAATATCTTGGGATTTTTTTCCTGACTGTGTAGTAACAATGTTACTAAATCACCAGTTGAAACAAGAGACTTCAAAGAATACAGATAAGGAAGTTGAAGTGGAATTAGCAGAGACCCTGTTTGATCAAATGACTGACACAAAGCAGGAGCAGACAGATGACAATGCAAACATCTTTAGCTCAGATAAATTATCTGAATTACAGCAGAAAGGTGAAAAACTAAACCAACTGTATCAAAAGGCATACATGGAAAAAGAATCTGAATATATCCCTGAATGCTGCTATTTTAAAAATGATGTCTTCATAAGGAAATGGAGACCATCACATATTCAGACAGATGAGAAATAGGCAGAAGTGCATCAACTCATGTTATCAGTGGATTACAGAAAGGTGGAGTTGCGGGTGGCGCATCAACTACCAGTAGGGGGGGTAATTTAGGAGTGAGAAAAACGCAAGCTAAAATACAAAAACATTTTAACTGGCCTGATCTGCGCAAGAATGTAGATGAATTTTGCCAGACATGTCATACATGTCAGGTAATTGGAAAACCATAGGCAGTAATAAAACCCACAACTTTAATACCTATTCCTGCATTTGAGGAACCTTTTACAAGCATCTTAATTGATCCCTACCTAAAACAAAAAATGGGAACCAGTATTTGTTAATAATAATGGATGTGCCCACCAGATTTCCAGAAGCTTTTCCATTACACAAAATCATAACTAAAAGGATTGCAGAGAAGTTACTCAAATTTTTCACTAGATACAGAGATACAAACACATCAAGGCTCAAACTTTACATCAAAATTCTTCAAGCAAGTTATGGACAGCTTCAGAATAAAACAATTCAAGTCTACCGCATACCATCCAGAATCATAGGGAGCGCCAGAAAGGTGGCATCAGCCATTAAAGACTATGTTGAGAGCATATAGTCAAGACTATCCAGATGATTGGGATAAAGGAATTCTGTTTGCATTTTTTTCCATCAGAGATGCATCAAATGAATTGGCCAGATTCAGTCTATTTGAATTAGTTTTTGGGCATGAAGTGAGAGGACTGCTAAAATTGATTACAGGGAAATTGGCAAGTCAGAATTCATAGACAACATATCTGGACTATGTATGTCAAGTTTTAGGGAATGATTAAGTAGAGCGGGTGAGTTGGCTAGACAGCTTTTAAAAGTATTACACCATATGATGAAACCAGAAGCAGACAAGAAATCAAAAACGTACAATTTTGCTGTTGGAGATAAGGTGTTAGTGTTACTTCCAGTGACAGGTGAACCTTTAAAAGCAAGGTTATTGGACTATATCAGGATGAAAGGAAATTGAGTGAGGTGAACTATTTGATAAGGACTCCAGACAAAATGAAATCTCACAGTGTGGGTCATGTGAATACGCTCAAAAGTTATTGTGACAGCGAAGGAAAGCCAAAGGAGACTGCGTTTTTGGTTACAACGCAGAGGGAAGAACCAAATTCAAAGGATTCCGAATTAGACATTCCTCAAAGTAAATTGAACAATGAGCAAGTTGTCAAAAATTGGGATAAATTATAGAATTACCTTCCAGAAGAAAAGTTAAATGGCCTGGAAAAGAGTTATTGCTATTGCATAGAGCAGGCTACCGTCCCTACCTGTTTCAAGAGGCCAACATCATCCCTGTGCCTAAGAAGGCTCATGCAGCATGTCTCAATGACTACTGCCCAGTGGCCCTAACTTCGGTGGTCAGGAAGTGCTTTGAAAGGTTGGACATTGTATTAATCAACTCCAGCCTCCCACTACTCTTGACCCACTCCAATTTGCCTATTGGACCAACAGATACACATCAGATGCCATATCACTTGCCCTTCACTACTCCCATGAACATCTTGACACCAAGAACAATTATGTAAGAATCCTACTCATTGACTACAGTTCAGCCTTCAACACTATTAGCCCCTCGAGGCTGATTACTAAACTCAGTGATCTCGGACTAAGCCCCACTCTCTGCAACTGGATCCTCAGTTTCCTAACCACAGGCCACAATCAGTGAAGGCTGGGGACAATATTTCATCGTCATTAACACTCAACACTGGAGCCCTCAGGGATGCGTACTTAGCCCCCCTACTGTACTCACTGTATACTCATGACTGCATCATCAAATACCAGACTAATGCCATTTACAAGTTCACTGATGACACCACCATAGTCAGTCGAATCTCAGATGGCGATGAAACAGACTATAGATGGGAGGTGGAAGACATGGAAAAATGGTGCACTGAGGACAACTCAGCTCTCAATGCTGGCAAAACCAAGGAACATGTTATTGACTTTCGGCGGCATGTTACTCATGCTCCCCTTCACATTAACAGCACAGAAGTGGAACGAGTGGAGAGCGTCAAGCTCCTGGGAGTGGTCATCCACAACAAGATTCCTTGGACTTTTCATGTGGACGCACTGGTTACAAAGGTGCAACAACGTCTCTTCTTCTTCAGGCAGCTGAGGAAATTTGGCACGACGGTGAATACCCTTGCCAACTTTTATAGGTGCGCCATCGAGAGCATTCTGTCTGGATGTATCACTACCTGGTATGGCAACTGTACCATTCAAGATCGGAGACAGTTACAGAGAGTGGTGAACTCGGCCCAGACAATCACAAAGGCCAACCTCCCATCGAGAGAATCCATCTATTATCCCGCTGTCAAGGAAAGGCCGCCAGCATTCTTAAAGATCCATCCCACCCTGGCAATGTTTGTCTATAACCTCTACCATCAGTGAGAAGGTACAGAAGCCTGAACACACGCACCAGCCGGTTTCGCAACAGTTTCTACCCTACTGTTGTTAGAATACAGAATGGACTCACAAACTCTGAACATTTGCCTGTATCTGTGTTTTTGTTTTTGCCACTGTTTACTTATTATTTACTTATCTATGCTACTTAACTGTGTGATCTACCTGTATTGCTTGCAAGACAAAGCTTTTCACTGTGCCTCAATACACGTGACAATAAATTAATTGAATTGAGAGAAATGTGGAAATAAACTGGGAAGTACTAACCTAGTTGTGCATGACGTACAGATAGAAAAGACTGTTCCAATTAAACAACATCCTTATAGGCATAACCATCTAAGGTTGGCACAGGTTCAAAAGGAGATTGAACGCATGCTCCAAGACCATTACTGAAGTGAGCTACTGAAGCTCACCCATAGTAATGGTGCCAAAACTAGATGGTACTCAACAGTTTTGTGAGGTCTATTGCAAAGTCAATGCAGTTACAAAGACTGATGCATATCCGATTCCACCTTTGGAAGACTGTGTTGAATAGGTGGGACAAGCAGCTTATATTTCTAAGTTAGACTTGTTCAGAGGATAGTGGCAGGTACTGATGTCTGAAATAGCGAAGACAATTTTGACTTTCGTAACGCCGAATGGACTGTATCAACTTAAGGTTATGCCGTTTTGTATGAAAAATGCACCAGCCACATTTCAGAGACTAGCCAATAAGGTCATTGCCGGATTACCCAATTTGCCCGTACATATAGATAACTTGGTGATTTCTAGTCACATGTTGAAGGAGCATTTGCAACATTGATCAGAATTGTTTGATCAACTTCGGGAGGCAGGCTTGGTCATAAATCTGGCTAATAGTAAATTTGCCAAAGCTCAAGTCACCTTCCTGGGCCATGTTACTGGACATGGACAAATGGCCCCACAGTATGCAAAACCAAAAGGAATCGGGGAGTTTCCCTTACAATCGACAAAAAGAGCAGTACAGAGGAACTTCGATTATCCGAATATCAATTATCCGAATATTGGATTATCCGAAGGAGATCTCGAGGTCCCGATAGAAGCATTACATGAAAGAGCTGTTTCAACCCTGATCGCGTCTTTTGTTTACACTGATTAAAACAATCTCTGCCAAGAACAGTCCTGGACATAGATGAGAGCCCAGGCACCATCTCCAAATGACTGACCGCCTGCCCTCTCTCCCTCTCCCCAACCTTTCCCTGGAGTTCTACACAGAGGTGAACCCTAAACCCCCTTTCCCCAGATATTCTCTCTAACATAGTTCCATGGAACTTGTCAAAAAGTTGTGCGCGTGCGCTACTTGGAGAATTACCCCAGAAAGGTAGCAGCAGTCTTACTGTTGGTGTCCAGTCTGGCTGCCCCGGAGAGGGGCAGGGGGAGCGCGGCCGTGGGCATGGATGGGGGTTGGACAGTTGGTGGGTCGACCAGGAGTGGGGGAGGTGTTGGACGGGTTAGGGAAGCAGGCAGGGGCAGTGTTGGGGAGTGGGCGGAGGGCAGTGTTGGATTGGTTTAGGGGGTGGTGCTGGGTGGGCCAGGAGCC
>NC_057728.1:67759108-67778305 GCF_004010195.1 Chiloscyllium plagiosum | reverse complement strand
GGGTTGGGGGGCTGGCAGAGGGAAGTGTTGGATGGGGTTGGGGGAGGTGGGCAGGGGTCAGGGGGTCGTGCACGGTGTGCTGCAGTCTCCTCTCCTGAACAGGGAGCAGACTTAATAGAAAACTCTCCAGCCTAGAGGAGAGCCATTGAATTGATTAACTGATTAATCAATTATCCGAATGGAATAGTGCCCACCCATCTTGTTTGATAATCAAGGTTCCTCTGTACTATGATTCCTTGGATTGAGTAGATTTTATCGAAAATATGTACCAAATTTTAGCAGTGTGGCTGCTCCATACACTGAATTGCTACAGAAAGGCAAGAGTGGACAGTGGACAGAGTGAAGGCATTTGACAGCCTGAAAGTTGTGTGAACCACTGCCTCAGTGTTAGCCACACCCAATTATGCGAAGCCGTCCAAGGTGGCTATTGAAGTGAGTGATGTGGGTGTCAGTGCTGTGCTCTTGCAGGGAAAAAAAACGAGAAGATGGAAAGACCTACTGGGTATTTCTCCAGGAAATTGAACATTCATTAGCAGAAATATTCGGCAGTTGAGAAGGAGACTTGGAGCTTGGTGTTGGCGTTACAACATTTCAATCATTATGTCACCAAGAATGTATCTGAGACAATCATATACACTGATCATAACCCATTGAAGGTTGTGGAGAAATTTAAGGACAAAAGTTCAAGACTGTTTGGATGGAGCTTGTTGTTGCAGCCATTCAATTTGAAAGTTGTGCAGGTGGCAAACAAGAAAATGTGATAGCTGACGCATTGTGGAGACTTAAATGAGAAATGGAGTCATTCAGTGGCAGGAGTAAAACAGACTGAAACAGAATGTAGTAGTGCATGTTTGCATGATTATTATCAATGTAATGTATATGGTTGTGGTATACTAGCAATTTAAGATTAAGGGGTTTAAAATGGATATTAATGGCTTGATTTCTTTTAAGGAGAGAGGTGTGATGATGCTCCTTTAATAAGGTTGTGTTGTCCTTAGTATTTTTCAGAAGTGTTTTACTAGACAAAGGTTCCAAATGTCTGGCTTGATTTATTTGAAGCAGCTTTTAAATGGTAAAAATAACTTGTAGAATGAAAGGGGAGTGGCCAGTTCTTCCAGCTCAGCTTTTCTCTGGTATAGTTTTTAGCAGTCTGGCTGTTGAGAGAAAGCAGTCAGTTTTGAGACTGTTGGTCAAAGAAACTGCTACACAGAAGGAGATGCTCTATGCGGAATCTCTCTGTTATCTCTCCTGCAAGATCCTGTGATTTTACCTTTTTTGCCAAGGAGTGTTTATGGGGATTGTTGCAAGTATTTGGAACAGCAGCATTAAGTTGGGATAGTTTGTTGGGTTTTTTTTTAGTAGTTAGGTTATTCCATGTTCTGTTTTCTTGTGTTTGTGTTTCATTTGGCAATCTTGCAAATAAATTGTTTTAGAACATAGAACATTACAGCACATAACAGGCCCTATGGCCCTCAATGTTGCACTGGCCTATGAAACCAATCTGAAGTCAATCTAACGTACACTATTCCATTTTCACCCAGATATTTTATCTAATGACCATTTAAATGCCCTTGGCGAGTCTACTACTGTTAGAGGCAGTGTGTTCCACGCCCCTACTACTCTGAGTAAAGAAATTACCTCTGACATCTGTCCTATATTTACCACGCCTCACATTAAAGCTATGCCCCTCGTGCTCGCCATCACTATTCAAGGAAAAAAGCTCTCACTGTCCACCCTATCTAACTCTCTGATTACGTTTCTATTAAATGTCTAAGTTTCTATTAGTGTGGCACGGTAGCTCAGTGATTAGCACTGCTGCCTCTCAGCGCCAAGGACCTGGGTTTAATACCTGCCTCAGGCAACTGTCTGTGTGGAGTTTGCACATTCTCCCAGTGTCTGCGTGGGTTTCCTCCGGGTACTCTGGTTTCTTCCCACAGTCCAAAGATATGCAGATTAGGTGAACTGGCTTATGCTAAATTGCGGAGAAAGTGAGGTCTGCAGATGCTGGAGATCAGAGCTGGAAATGTGTTGCTGGAAAAGCGCAGCAGGTCAGGCAGCATCCAGGGAACAGGAGAATCGACGTTTCGGGCATAAGCCCTTCTTCAGGAATGAATTTATGCTAAATTGCCCATAGTGTTAGGTGGATTAGTCTGGAGTAAATGTAGGGGAATGGGTCTGGGTTGGTTGCTCTTCGGAGGGTCGGTGTGGACTTGTTGGGCTGAAGGGCCTGTTTCCACACTGTAGGTAATCTAAAATCTAAAAGACACCTCTCAACATTCTCTCTAACCAAAACAGCCTCAAGTCCCCCAGCCTTTCTTCATAAGACCTCCCCTCCATACCAGGCAACATGCCGGTAAATCTCCTCTGCACCCTTTCCAAAGCTTCCACATCCTTCTTATAATGCGGTAACCAGAACTGTACACAATACTCCAAGTGTGGCCGCACCAGAGTTTTATGACCTCATTGCTCTGAAACTCAATCCCTCTACCAATAAAAGCCATTGGTATGCTTACTTAACAATGCTATCAACCTGGGTGGCAACTTTCAGGGATCTTTGTACATGGACACCGAGATCTCTCTGCTCATCTACACTAGCAAAAATCTTACCATTAGTCAGTTCTCTGCATTCCTGTTGCTCCTTCCAAAGTGAATCAACTCACACCTTTCCACATTAAACTCAGTTTGTCACCTCTCATCACAGCTCTGCAGCTTATCTTTGTCACTCTGTAACCTACAATATCCTTCAGCACTATCCACAACTCCACCGATCTTAGTGTTATCCGCAAATTTACTAACCCATCCTTCTATGCCCTCATCCATGTCATTTATAAAAATGACAAATAGCAGTGGCCCCAAAACAGATCCTTGCGATACACCACTAGTAACTGAACTCCAGGATGAACATTTCCCATCAATCACCACCCTCTGTCTTCTTTCAGCTAGCCAATTTCTGATCCAAATCGCTAAATCACCCTCAATCCCATGCCTCTGTATTTTGTGCAATAGCCCACCGTGGAAAACCTCATCAAACGCCTTACTAAAATCCATATATTTGGTCATCTTCTCAAAGAACTCAATAAGGTTTGTGAGGCAAGACCTAGCCTTCACAAAACCGTTTTGACTATCCCTCATCAACTTATTCCTTTCTAGATTAATATAAATCCCATCTCTTATCACCTTTTCCAATACTTTACCCACAACTGAAGTAAGGCTCACTGGCCTATTATTACCAGAGTTGTCTCTACTCCCCTTCTTGAACAAGGGGAGAACATTTGTTATCGCCCAGTCTTCTGGCACTATTTCTGTAGACAAAAATGACATAAAGATCAAAGTCAAAGGCTCTGCAATCTCCTCCCTGGCTTCCCAGAGATTCCTAGGATAAATCCATCTGGCCCAGGGGACCTATCTATTTTCACACTTTCCAGAATTGCTAACACCTCCTCCTTGTGAATCTCAATTCTGTCTAGTCTAGTAGCTATAGAAAGTCTTAGGGTTTTCCTTGATTCTATCTGCCAATGACTTCTCATGTCCCCTCCTGGCTCTTCTTAGCTCTCTCTTTAGGTCTTTCCTGGCTAACTTGTAACTCTCAAGCACCCTAACTGAGCTTTTTTTTAAACTAAGTGGTTGGGCCAGCTGCATCACTCCTGGAATATCCAGTTTACACCTGCTCAAAACAATGAGAAAAGTTAGAATCTGGGCTACCTTCACAAAATATTTTGAGGTGGTCTGGCCTAGTCCATAACAAGAGATCCAGAAAATGTTCTGGGGACCTGGGTTCAAATTCTACCATTGCAGATGCTGGAATTTGAATTTAATAAAAAATAAATCTGGAATTAAGAGTCTAATAGTGACCATGTATCCATTCTCAATTGTTGAAAAAACCCATATGGTTCATTAATATTCTTTAGGGAAGAAAACTGCCATTGTTCCCAGTCTGGCGTACAGACTACAACAGGCCTTCCTTAAGAAGGGCTCATGCCCGAAACGTCGATTCTCCTGCTCCTTGGATGCTGCCTGACCAGCTGCGCTTTTCCAGCAACACATTTTCAGCTCTGATCTCCAACATCTGCAGTCCTCACTTTCTCCTACAGACCACAACAGTATGGTTTAGTCTGGGCACTTAGGTATGGACAATAAATGCTGGCCTAGCAAGTATTTGATCAAGGCCGATCAAGGCAAGTGAACCACATGACTTCGTCACCATCCTTTTGACCGGCTTACCACCTTAAGGGATTTGTAAACAAGCACCCCAGGATCCCTCCATTTCTCGAAGCCTCTTATTGTCCTGCCATTCATTGTGTACACCCTTATCTTGTTACTTCTTCCAAAATGCATCACCTCACTCATATCAGGGTTAAATTCCATCACCACTGATCTGTCCATCTGATCAATTTGTTTATATCCTCCTGTAACCTAACACCTTCTTCCTCACTGGCAATCACCCAGCCAGTCTTCATGTCATCTGTAATATTGTTACTCCCTCCACAGATTTTCTTCTACATCTTTTAGATATATACCACAAACAATAAGGGGTCCAATACTGATCTCCATGGAACACCACTGCACACAAGGTACCCGCAACACAAATAGTCTGCCTCAAAATCATCCCCTCCTTCCGTACCCTCGCAAATAATCTCCCTCGCAAATCTCTGAACAATTTGGATTCCATTTGCCAAGTTACTATGGAGCTGATCTGTTTTCATTTTCTTGATCAGTCTCCCATGAGGGACCTTGTCCTGAAATCCATATAAACTACATCAACTGCCCAGCCTCATCCAAACACTTGGTCATCTCCTCTCAAAGTTCAACCAGATTTGTTAGACATGTCCTCCATCTATCCCTGATCAAACCTTGTCTTGTGGAGATTAATTCTTTCGTTATTTTCTCCAATAACTTTCTTACCACTGACATGAGACTCACTGGTCCCAGTTTATCTCTCCCATTCTTCTTGAAAAGTAGAACCACATTAGCTTTCCTATAATCCTCTGGCAAATCCCCATTGTCAGAGAGGAATTAAAAACTTTGGTCAGAGCCTCTGGAATTTCCTCCCTTGTCACCCACAGCAGACTGGGCTTCAATATGCCTCTGACTGTTTCAAGAAATTTTTGATTTTATTTGAGGAAAGACATGTTGAGCCAATCATTAAGTGGTGAATGTTACTTTTTATTCATTAAAGTTAAGGGCAGACAGGTGGGATTGCACTCATTGGTTAATTAATTTGGCATATATTAAAAGAGACAGGAAGTCTCGTGGTGAGCTTGGTACTACTGCGACCTCGGGGATAGAAGCTCCAAGTTCAAGTCTCACCTGTCCCAGACGTGCACCATACCAAGTCCAAATTTCTGGCTTTTGAGGCATACCAGTGGTGACTCTACTTCTGGACCAGACAGTCTCGGTTCAAATTGCACCTCAGGATGTAATGGCCACATGGATCAGTCATCACATAATCAAACAAGTTGATTAAAAAAGATCCATAAAGAGACACACACTGCTTTTTCATGGTTATGTCCATGTAATCCTAGAGAGGGAATACATAGTCTCTCAAGACTTGTGGTTGTCTTGACACCTGGAGTACTTAATAGCCACTGTATGCTCAATGCTTTACGTGGGTGTCATAAAAATTGGAATATATATCATTAATTTGATAAGTTTCCTTAGTCCTTCAGTACTACTTCAAAGGCCAATTGATTTATTTTTTTTGAAGAAGGGTCACCGGACTTGAAGTATTAATTGTGTTTTTCTTTCCACAGGTGCTGTCAGATCGGCTGAGTTTCTTTTGCACTTTTTGTTTTAATTTTACATTTCCAGCATCTGTAGTTCTTTGTTAAATTTATTTATTTGTTCATTTAGCTATACTCTAAAGAGTATTAGGGGACACTTATGAAGGCTGAAATAACTTATTTGGGAGACTGGCAAACTGAAAATCTAAAGGTCGCTGGTTCAATCCTGGATTTCAGAAGTTCTCATTTTGTATGAGTTTATTTACTTCCAAAATGCTAAGAAGACATTTCTATCTGCATGGTGGGGTTTCCTGTAAAGATCTCTACTGCATTTCCCTCACCAATCATCCAGAAACATTGTGACATTCTGTCCTACTGTCTGGAAGTGGCAGGGATCCTCAGTGGAGGTTCTTGATACTGGAGTTCTCCACCTTTCCTTTGGGAAATCAGGGTGGTGTGCATTGCAAGCAGTAAGCTCCCTGAAATAGAAGGTTCAGTTATTTCACCAACTCCTGGGCGACCTACAAACTCTGTGGCTTTGACCACGTTTTTGTGTGTTGTATGAGGTTGCAGCCCCTTTTGTCATGATCCGAAGTGTTGCTACTCAGACTGCGATTGCGTTTCAGCTCTAATCTCTGAATTGGTGCTCACCTGGTACAAAATGATCAAGGTGCTAATTGGAGGATCTCACGAGTCTATTCCCGGACCTGGCCAAGGGGCAATCTATAGCAACAAAAACTGAAAGTGCTTGGAAAGCTCAGCATGTCTGGCAGCATCTGTGACGAGAAATCGGAATTAACAATTAGGGTCCAATGACCCTTCTCAGAACTGGGATTAACTCTGACTTGTCTCCACAGATGCTGCCAGACCTTCTGAGCTTTTCCAGCAATTTCTGCTTTTGCTTCTAATTGCCAGCATCTGCAGTTATTTAGGTTTTTATGGGACAATCTATAGGTCCAGACTGTGGGCGGCTGAGAAGGTTTTTGACTATCTGTCCTTCTTCCACTGCCCATTCTCCCCATTTTGTTTTATCTGTTTCATTCTGATTGTGTGCTCCTGTTTGAACCTCGAAGTTGAGTGGTTGACGTTACATAAGACCATAAGACATAGGAGTGGAAGTAAGGCCATTCGGCCCATCGAGTCCACTCCGCCATTCAATCATGGCTGATGCGCATTTCAGCTCCACTTACCAGCGTTCCCCCCGTAGCCCTTAATTCCTCTAGATGTGCTACCCCGGTAACACATTCATTGAACATCATCAGAGACCCTTCCCACCCTGGTAACACTCCAACGAATACAATCCCAGTATCCTCAGCCGTTCCTCATATGTTAGACCTGTCATTCCAGAGATGATCCTATCACAACCACATGCTGTGGTTGTGATAGGAAAGTCTGAAAAATCATTTAAAAAAAGACAAAACTAAACTGAATCACATGGAGAAGTCTAATACTGTCTAATACATAAGTTGGTGGAAAGAGAAGAATTTGAGACAGAAGAATCAAAGAGAACAAACTCACTTTCACTTTCCGATGAGTCCTGCTGATCTAGTTCTGGACTGGAACATCCACTTTCAGGACTCTGCTGTCCACTTTGCTTATTCCGGGTACGTTTTGGTGCAGAGACCTATGTCAATCAAACACAATACAATCAATACTTCAAATATATCCAACCTTACTTTAAAAATTTTCTTTGCCAAACATCAGCCCACTGATTCTGCAAAATCAAATGTAGATTTGTACAGATTGTGATTTCCATACACAGAAGAGACCTTGCTGACTGATGTGTAAAACTCAACAGCTGCACAGCAAACACAACACCATAACAAAAGGTTACATAAAAATAGGAGTTGGAGTAGGCCATTCAGCCCTTTGAGTCACTCTGCTATTCAATATGATCACTGTCAATCTTCTACTCCAGCACCATTTTCCTGCACTTTCCCTTTATCTATTAAAGTTTTTGATATGTGAAAATTGATTGATCTCAAAATTCATCTCAGTCCTTAAGTCAACCTCAGCCATATTGGCTACACAGTCAAAAACAAACAGCTCCTCAACTGAACTGATGCCCTCCAGCATTCCCACCTATGGGATGTGGGAGCAAAATGGAACAAACTTCAAGACACCATTTACAATACTGCATTCTCAATATATAGTGACTAAGAATGGACAAATGCTTACTGGCTTAGAGACTAACATTGCTGTGATGTAAACTTCATTAAGCCAAGTGATCTGCTCTCACCGATTACAAGAGAAATTCAAGTAAGTAAATGAATGAATAGCAGTTCAAAGCAAACTCCACTCCAGGGAAACCAGCCCTAGCCTATTCAACCTCTCTCTATAGCTCAAATCCTCCAACCCTGGTGACATCCTTGTAAATCTTTTCTGAACCCTTTCAAGTTTCACAACATCCTTCCAATACGAAGGAGACCAGAACTACACACAGATGTTCACTACATTCAAGACAAAGTTTAATAGATATCTGCAAATAAATATTATCAAGAATATGGGGTTAGGGCAGGAACTGGTGAACATAGAACATAACAGCGCAGTACAGGCCCTTCGGCCCTCGATGTTGCGCCGACCTGTCATACCAATTTGAAGCCCATCTGACCTTCACTATTCCATGTACGTCCATATGCTTGTCCAATGACGACTTAAATGTACTTAAAGTTGGTGAATCTACTACCGTTGCAGGCAAAGCATTCCTTACCCTTACTACTCTCAGAGAAAGAAACTACCGCTGACATCTGTCCTATATCTATCACCCCTCAATTTAAAGCTATGCCCCCTCGTGCTCGCCGTCAGAGGCTCTCCCTGTCCACCCTATCTAACCCTCTGATTATCTTATATGTCTCTATTAAGTCACCTCTCAACCTTCTTCTCTCTAACAAAAACAGCCTCAAGTCCCTCAGCCTTTCCTCGTAAGACCGTCCCTCCATACCAGGCAACATCCTAGTAAATTTCCTCTGCACCCTTTCCAAAGCTTCCACATCCTTCTTATAATGCGGTGACTAGAACCATACACAATACTCCAAGTGCTGCCGCACGAGAGTTTTGTACAGCTGTAGCATAACCTCATGGCTCCGGAACTCGATCCTTCTATTAATAAAAGCTAACACACTGCATGCCTTCTTAACAACCCTGTCAACCTGGGTGGCAACTTTCAAGGATCTGTGTCCCTGGACACTGAGATCTCTCTGCTCATCTACACTACCAAGAATCTTACCATTAGCCCAGTACTTTGCATTCCGGTTACTCCGACCAAAGTGAATCACCTCACACTTGTTCGCATTAAACTCAATTTGCCACCTCTCAGCACAGCTCTGCAGCTTATCTATGTCTCTCTGTAACCTACAAAATCCTTCGTCACTATCCACAACTCCACTGACCTTAGTGTCGTCTGCAAATTTACTACCCCACCCTTCTACGCCCTCATTCAGGTCGTTTATAAAAACGATGAACAGCAGTGGACCCAACACGGACCCTTGCGGTATACCACTGGTAAGTGGACTCCAGAATGAACATTTCCCATCAACCACCACCCTCTGTCTTCTTTCAGCAAGCCAATTACTGATCCAAATTGCTATATCTCCCACAATCCCATTCCTCCGCATTTTGTACAATAGCCTACTGTGGGGAACCTTATCGAACGCCTTATTGAAATCCATATACACCACATCAACCGGTTTACTCTCATCTACCTGTTTGGTCACCTTCTCAAAGAACTCAATAAGGTTTGTGAGGCAAGATCTACCCTTCGCAAAACCATGCTGACTGTCCCTAATCAAATTATTCTTTTCTAGATGATTATAAATCCTATCTGTTATAACCTTTTCCAACACTTTACCAACAACTGAAGTAAGGCTCACTGGTCTATAATTACCAGGATTGTCTACTCCCCTTCTTGAACAGGGGAACCACATCTGCTATCCTCCTGTCTTCTGGCACTATTCCTGTAGACAATGACGATTTAAAGATCAATGCCAAAGGCTCGCCAATCTCCTCCCTGGCTTCCCAGAGGATCCTAGGATAAATCCCATCCGGCCCAGGGGACGTATCTATCTTCACACTCTGCAGGATTTCTAATACCTCTTCCTTGTGAACCTCAATCACACCTAGCCTAGTAGTCTGTATCTCAGTAATCTCCTCAACAACATTGTCGTTTTCTAGAGTGAATACTGTTGAAAAATATTCATTTAGTGCTTTCCCGATTTTCTCTGACTCCACACACAACTTCCCACTACTATCCTTGATTGGCCCTAATCTTACTCTTGTCATTCTTTTATTCCTTGAATACCTATAGAAAGCCTTAGGGTTTACCCTGATCCTATCCGCCAACAACTTCTCATGTCTCCTCCTGGCTCTTCTGAGCTCTCTCTTTAGGTCTTTCCTGGCTACCTTGTAACCCTCAAGCGCCCTAACTGAGCCTTCACATCTCATCCTAACATAAGCGTTCTTCCTCTTAACCAGAGATTCCACTTCTTCGTAAACCATGGCTCCCGCGCTCTACAGCTTCCTCCCAGCCTGACAGGTACATACTTATCTAGGACACACAGTAGCTTTTCCTTGAATAAGCTCCACATTTCTAATGTGCCTATCCCCTGCAGTTTCCTTCCCCATCCTATGCTTCCTAAATCTTGCCTAATCGCATCGTAATTGCCTTTCCCCCAGCTGTAACTCTTGCCCAGTGGTATACACCTATCCCTTTCTAAAGTTAATATAACAGAATTGTGATCGCTATCACCAAAGTGCTCACCTACTTCAAAGTAACACCTGGCCGGGCTCATTACCCAGTACCAAATGTAATGTGGCTTCGCCCCTTGTTGGCCTGTCTACATATTGTGCCAGGAAGCCCTCCTGCACACACTGGACAAAAACTGACCCATCTATAGTACTTGTACTGTAGTGATCCCAGTAAATATTTGAATAGTTGAAGTTCCCCATGACAACTACCCTGTCTCTCTCACTCCTATCGAGAATCATCTTTGCTATCCTTTCCTCTTCATCTCTGGAACTATTCGGAGGCCTATAGAAAACTCCCCAACAGGGGGACCTCTCCTTTCCTGTTTCTAACTTCAGCCCATACTACCTCAGTTGACGATTCCCCAAACATCCTTTCTGCAACTGTAATACTGTCCTTGACTAACAATGCCACACCTCCCCTCTTTCACCATCTTCGCTGTTCTTACTGAAACATCTAAATCCTGGAACCTTCATCAAGCATTCCTGTCCCTGCTCTATGTCTCTGAAATGGCCACAACATCGAAATCCCAGGTACCAACCCATGCTTCAAGTTCACCCACCTTATTCCGGATGCTCCTGGCATTGAAGTAGACACACTTCAAACCAACTTCTTGCTTGCCAGTGCCATCTTGCGTCCCTGAAACTTGATTTTGGACCTCCCTACTCTCAACCTTTTCTATACTCGAACTGCAATTTTGGTTCCCATCCCCCTGCTGGATTAATTTAAATCCACCCCAATAGCCTTAGCGAATTTCTCCCCCAGGATATTGGTACCCCTCTGGTTCAGATGAAGACCATCCTGCTTGTAGAGGTTCCACCTACCCCAGAAAGAGCCCCAATTTTCCAAGAATCCAAAACCCTCCCTCCTGCACCATCCTTGTAACCACATGTTCAACTCCTCTCTCTCCCTATTCCTTGCCTCACTAGCACATGGCACGGGCAACAAACCAGAGACAACAACTCTGTTCGTCCTAGCTCTGAGCTTCCATCCTAGCTCCCTGAATTTCTGCCTTTAATCCCCATCTCTCTTCCTGCCTATGTCGTTGGTGCCTATGTGGGCCACGACTTGGAGTTGCTCCCCCTCCCCTTAAGGATACCCAAAACACGAAGTAGAAGATCAATCATTGAAGGGTGGAGTGGTCCTGAAGGGCTAAATGGTCTACTCCTAATTCCATTTCTTATGTTTTTGTGCAGAAGTGAAAGCTCAGCTGGCCAAGAACAGCCCAGAGAAAAGACTGGCCGTGAATTAAGTACCTTCTCAAGCTCAGCACCTTGCCATGCAGCATGTGCAACACAGTCAGCTGAACCATTTTGGGGCTTATTACTCACACAAACCACAGAGTTGCCACCACAATGCAAACCATCATCTTAAGAGATCACCACCAACTTCTCAAGAGGAGTTAGGGATTGGCAATAAATGCCGACCCAGCTGGTGACACCCACATCTTGTGACCAAATTTAATAGAACGAAAAGCATAAAGAATGCATATGCATGGGCACATCATCACCTCCACCTCATCCACATTAATTCTACTTGAAGGTATATTGTCTGTTTCTTCATCTTTCTAGATCAAATTTCTGGAACTCCCCCTCTAACAACAATGTGGGAGCACCTTTGTCACATGTACAGCTGTGGTTCAAGAAAGCTGCGCATCACTGGAGTTTAGAAGAGTAAGAGATTTATTATTGTCCCATGTACTGAGATACAGTGAAAAATATTGTTTTGTGTGCAACCCGAGAAAATCATATCTTACATAAGTACATCAGGAGAATAGAACAAAATGCAGAAAAGGTAATCTGATTGAAATATAAAATCCTGAAGGATCTTGAGAAAGTAGATGTGGAGAGGATGTTTTCTCAAATTAGACAATCTAGCATCAGAGATGACTGTTCAAAATTCAGGGGTGGCCCCTTTAAAATAAACAGATTTTTTTTTTCTTTCATAATATCAGGAATCTTTGGTGCTCACTTTCTGAAAGGTTGGTGAAAACAGTTAGATAGTTTATTGTTTAAAAAAAAAGAGGATGAAACGTTACTGGAGTAGACAGGAAAGTGGATGAGGTCAGCTATGATCTTGTTGAGTGGCTGAATAGGCTCAAGGGGCTGAATAGCCAACTTTCCCTCCTTACATGTACATATATATCACCTTCTCAAGGATAACTAGGGATGGAGAGCCAGTGAAACCCACGTCTTATGGATGCATTAGGATTTAACAAAAACAGTGAAAGGCAGTAAAAGGTTGTGGAAAATCAATTCACTCTTAATTCAGTACATGATATAATGACAAATTATGAAATATACAAAAGAAGGTTTGAGTAATATTAAAGAACCAAAGTCCACATTATATCTAAAATATCAGCACACCACTTCACAGTGAAATATACATGCTTCTTACTCACAATTCTGGACTGCGACTATTCGTGGTATTGTTCAAACCATGGAGGGAATTGGACATGCTTTCCCAAAGACAGGAAGATCATTGTAAAGTATAACAGTTGGGGCAACTATCTTGGATGGCACTATGATTGGGTATGGCACAGTGCCACTGCCCACCATCTTTGATCAATGAAGGAGGTAGGAGGATGGAGGGTGGATGAGGTTGGGTTATTTACAAATATGCTGCGATGCTTAAGAAGAAAAAACATTTCAAAGCTCTTTTAAAATTATTTCATTTAACAGGAACAATATTTGGATAGACCAAATTCAACAAAAATCAGCAAGAAAAGTTTTCTAGCAGTTGTATAACCTTAAAAGTGAAGCTCAATTATTTTGCCATTCTCGGTGATAGGAGTTTCAACTTGATGGACTTTCACTGATTACCAATTTGAGTGTGGAAGTTGGAGAAAGAAAATTTTGTTTTATTCCTTCATGGGACCAGGGCATCACTGACTAGGTCAGCATTTATTGCTCATACCTAATTGCTGAGATGGTGGTTAAGGGTGATCATATTGCTGTGGGTCTGGAGTCATGTGTAGGCCTGACTAGGGTAACAATGGCAATTTCCTTCTCTGAAGGATATTTGTGAACCAGATGGGTTTTTCTGGCAATCGACAATGGATTCATGGTCATCATTAGACTCTTAATTCCAGATTTTTATTGAATTCAAATTCCACTATGTGCTGTGGTGGGATTTGAACCCAAGTCCCCAGAACATTACCTGGCTTCTGGATTAACAGTCCAGCAATAACACCATAAGGCCATTGGCTTCAAATTGGTTGGAGGAGGGGAAAAAAAAAATCATGTTTGACTTATGGATGGGCACCAATTAAAATCAAATTGGTATTACACAATCTTAAAACCTACCTGACGCTTGTAATTGTCTTTCCTTCCCCCTTGGTTACTGAGACTAATTATACTGGCAGAACGTACCATTGGAGTTCGGTGCCAAACTTTGGACTGGATGACACCTTCTTTTTCAAACTGAACGAGGTCATTGAGTGGGTCCCAGGGCCGGGTGCTGCATGCAATAAAATATACTACATTGTTAGTTATCTATCAAAATAGCTTTGATCCGAGGATCCAATACAATTTGATGATGAGAAACTGAACCAGTCATAACAATACTATGGTAATAAGAACAGGTCAGAGGCTAGGAATTCAACAAGTGTAACTCACCTGCCAACTGCTCAAAATTGGTCTACCTTTTACAAGGTACAAGTCATGAAAGGAATATTGTGCACTTGCATAGATGAGTGCAGCTCCAACAACACTTGAGATATTCATCTAGAATAACAAGGGCTCCACATACATGGGAACATTACCACCTGCAAATTCTGCTCAAAGTGGAAACACAGTTATAACATGGCTGTAGCACAGAAGGTGTCATCTGGTCCATTGTTGAAGCTGAAAAATGTGTTGCTAGAAAAGCGCAGCAGGTCAGGCAGCATCCAAGGAGCAGGAGAATCGACGTTTCGGGCATAAGACCTTCTTCAGGATCTGGTCCATTGTGTCAGTACAAACTCAATTCATTCAGATCTTAAAACAATCTAAAGAAGTGCCGCTGGACCTAAAACATCACTACCAGATTTACTGAATTCCCCACTTATTTCAGTTTTATTTAAATTCATTTAACATTACAATCTTGCCTTTTCCTTACAACTCTGCAAATTTTTCCTTTGCAGATAACAGTCTGATTTCTTTTTGAAATAATTTGATTGAATTTGCTATCACCACATTCTTGCATTTGAGACCTTAACCATTCACTGCACAAGAAAGGTTTTCTGCATGTCACTTCTGCTTTCTTTACCAGTTGCTTTAAATTCGTGCCCTTTCATTCTTGATCCCTTAACAAATGGGAACATTTTCTCCCTGACTGCTTTGCTCAGACTAAAGATTATGAATATCTCCTCTTAACCTTCTCACCTGCAAGCAATATAGTCACAACTTTTCCAGTCTACCTAAATATGGACGATACAAAGGTGAATGGGAACTTTGTTGTGGATAAAATGTAAAGTGGCTTGGAGAGGATTTGGGCAGGCTCAGTGAAGAAGATGGAATACAATACAGAAAAATGTGAGGTTATCCATTTATATAGGTGGGACAATAATGCACACTACTTCTTAAATGGTAGAAGGTTGCAAAACATAGACATACAGAGGAACCTAGGTGTCCTTGTTGTCAAGTCACACACAGATGCACCAAACTATTGGGGAAGCTGATGGAATGTCAGTCTTTATTTTAAGAGGTTTTGAGCACAGGAGTCATGACATTTTACTTCAGTTGTATAGGATTTGGGTTACATTACACCTCGAGTACTGAATGTAGTTTTGTCTCATGACATATTATTGGCATAAAGGGTGTGCAACAAATGTTCACCAGACTTGTTCCTGGGACTGTTAGACTGTCCTATGAAGAGAGAGATTGGACCGACTAGCCTGTATTCAATAGAACAAGGTAATAGAGAAGCATGGACACAGTCAATAGCCAGATACTTTTCCCCAGGGCAAGATTGACTGGCACAAGAGGTGATAGCTTTAAGATATTAAGAGGAAGGCATCGAGGAAATGACAGAGGTAGGTTCTTTATGCAGAGAGTTGTGAATACATGGAATGCGTTGCCAACAGTGATGGAGGAAGCAGAATCATTTAAGTGACTGCTGGACATGCACATGGACAGCAGTGAATTGAGGGGTGCATAGGTTAGGTTATTTTAAGTTAGATTGGGAATAGTTCTCGGCACAACATTGTGGGCCGAAGAGCCTGTTTTGTGCTGTACTTTTCTATGTTCTATGTAGAACATGTGGAACAAATCTGAAGCCCATCTAACCTACACTTTCATTTTCATCCATATGTTTATCTAATGACCATTTAAATGCCCTTCAAGTTGGCGTGTCTACTTTTGCTGGCAGGGCATTCCACGCCCCTACTACTCTCTGAGTAATGAAACTACCTCTGACATCTGTTCTATATCTATCACCCCTCAATTTAAAACTATGTCCCCTCATGCTAGCCATCACCATCCAAGGAAAAAGGTTCTCACTGTCCACCCTTTTCAACCCTCTGATTATCTGTCTCTATTAAGTCACCTCTCAACCTTCTTCTCACGAACAAAAACAGCCTCAAATCCCTCAGCCTTTCCCCATAAGACCTTCCCTCCATATCAGTAAATCTTCTCTGCACCCTTCCAAAGATTCCACATCTTTCCTAAAATGCAGTGACCAGAACTGTACGCAATACTTCAAGTGTGGCCACAACAGAGTTTTGTACAGCTGCAACATGACCTCATGGCTCCGAAACTCAATCCTTCCACCAATAAAAGCTAGCACAACCCTATCAACCTGGGAGGCAACTTTCATGGATCTATATACATGGACACCAAGATCTGTGTGACCAGTGGAGTGCCACAAGGATCGGTGCTGGGTCCTCTACTTTTTGTCATTTATATAAATGATTTGGATGCAAGCATAAGAGGTACAGTTAGTAAGTTTGCAGATGACACCAAAATTAGAGGTGTAGTGGACAGCGAAGGTTACCTCAGATTACAACAGGATCTTGATCAGATGGGCCAATGGGCTGAGAAGTGGCAGATGGAATTTAATTCAGATAAATGCGAGGTGCTGCATTTTGGGAAAACAAATCTTAGCAGGAATTATACACTAAATGGTAAGGTCCTAGGGAGTTTTGCTGAACAAAGTGACCTGGGAGTGCAGGTTCATAGCTCCTTGAAAGTGGAGTCACAAGTAGATAGGATAGTGAAGGCGGCGTTTGGTATGCTTTCCTTTATTGGTCAGACTATTAAGTACAGGAGTTGGGAGGTCATTTTGCGGCTGTACAGGACACTGGTTAGGCCACTGTTGGAATATTGCATGCAATTCTGGTCTCCTTCCTATCGGAAAGATATTGTAAAACTTGAAAGGGTTCAGAAAAGATTTACAAGGATGTTGCCAGGGTTGGAGGATTTGAGCTACTGGGAGAGGCTGAACAGACTGGGGCTGTTTTCCCTGGAGCATTGGAGGCTGAGGGGTGACCTTATAGAGGTTTACAAAATTATGAGGGGCATAGATAGGATAAATAGACAAAGTATTTTCCCTGGGGTTGGGGAGTCCAGAACTAGAGGGCATAGGGTGAGAGGGAAAAGATATAAAGAGATCGAAGGGGCAATTTTTTCACACATAGGGTGGTACATGTATGGAATGAGCTGCCAGAGGAAGTGATGAAGGCTGGTACAATTGTAACATTTAAAGGGCATTTGGATGTGTATATGAATAGGAAGGGTTTGGAGGAATATGGGCCAGGTGCTCGCAGGTGGGACTAGATTGGGTTGGGATATCTGGATGGGTTGGACCGAAGGGTCTGTTTCCATGCTGTTCATCTCTATGACTGCCAAGAATCATACCATTAGCACAGTACTCTGTATTCCTGTTACTCTTTTCAAACTGAATTACCTCACACTTTTTTGCATTAAACTCCATTTGCCAGCTCTGCAGCTTATCTGTGACCCTCTGCAACCTGTAATATCCTTTGGACTATCCACAACTCCACCGACCTTAGCATCATCTGCAAATTTACTAACCTATCCTTCTATGCCCTCAACCATGTCATTTATAAAACTGACACACAGTAGAGGTCCCAAAACAGATCCTTGACATACATTATTCGTAACCAAACTCCAAAATGAACACTTCCCATCAACTACCACCCTCTGTCTTCTTTCAGCTAGCCAACTTCTGGTCCAAACTGCTAAATCACCCTCAATCCTATGCCTCCATGTTTTGTACGTAGCCTACTGTGGGGAACCTTATCTAAACACCTTACTGAAATCCACATACACCACATCAATTGCTTTACCCTCATCCACCAATTTGGTCACCTTCTTAAAGATCTCAATAAGGTTTGTGGGGCACGACCTACCATTCACAAAACCGTATTGAAGATCCCTAATCAACTTATTCCTTGCTAGATGAATATAAATCCTATCTCTTATAAACTTTTCAAACACTTTACCCACAACCGAAATAAAACTCACTTCTCTATAATTACCAGGGTTGTCTCTACTCCCCTTCTTGAACAAGGGGACAGTATTTGCTATCCTCCAGTCTGCTAGCATTATTCCTGTAGACAATGACAACATAAGATCAAAGTCAAAGGCTCTGCAATCTCCTTCCCTGAGAATCCTAGGATAAATCCCATCCAGCCCAGGGTGCTTATCTATTTTCACACTTTCCAGAATTGCTAACACCTCCTCTTTGAGAACCTCAATCCCATCTACTCCCGTAGCCTGCATCTCAATATTCTCCTTGACAATGCTGTCTTTTTCCAGTGAGAATACAGACAAAAAATATTTATTTAGTGCCTCTCCATGCACAACTTCCCACTACTATCCTTGATTGGCCCTAATCTTTCTCGAGTCATTCTTTTATTCCTGATATACCTATATAAAGCTTTAGGGTTTTCCTTGATCCTATCTGCCAATGACTTCTCATGTCCCTTCCTCTTCGCTCTCCCTTTAGGTCTATCCTGGCTAACTTGTAACAAACTGAGCCTTCACGTCTCATCCTAACATAAGCTCCTTCTTCGTCCTGACCAAGAGATTCAACTTCATTAGTAAACCACGCTCCCTTGTTCAACCACTTCCTCCCTACCTGACAGGTACGTACTTTTCAAGGACACGCAATAGCTGTTCCTTGAATAAGCTCCACATTTCAATTGTGTCCATCCCCTGCAGTTTCCTTCCCCATTCTGTGCATCCTAAACCTTGCCTAATCGAATCATAATTGCCTTTCCTCCATCTTTAATTCTTGCCCTGTGGTATATACAATTGGGGGAAGGGTAAATACAATGCTGTAAGACAGGATCTGAGGAGCATAAGTTGGGAGCATAGGCTGTCAGGGAAGGATGTCGTGGAAATGTGGAACTTTTTCAAGGAACAGATACGACGTGTCCTTGATATGTATGTACCTGTCAGGCAGGAAAGAGATGGTCGTGTGAGGGAACCTTGGTTGACGAGGGAGGTTGAATGTCTTGTAAAGAGGAAGAAGGAGGCTTACATAAGGTTGAGGAAACAAGGTTTTGGAAAGGTGCAGAAGCCACAGGGTAGTAGTCATGGGCGATTTCAACTTCCCAAATATTGATTGGAAGCTCTTTAGATCAAGTAGACTGGATGGGGCGGTGTTTGCGCAGTGTGTCCAGGAAGCTTTTCTAACTCAGTATGCAGATTGTTCGAACAGAGGGGAGGCCATATTGGATTTGGAACTCAGTAATGAACCGGGACAAGTGATGGGCTTGTTAATGGGTGA
>NC_057728.1:67754572-67758257 GCF_004010195.1 Chiloscyllium plagiosum | reverse complement strand
GGAAGTCGTACGAGGGTAGGTTGAGAGTTCTCGGCCTTTTCTCGTTGGAACGGCGAAGGATGAGGGGTGACTTGATAGAGCTTTATAAGATGATCAGAGGAATAGGTAGAGTAGACAGTCAGAAACTTTTTCCCCGGGTACAACAGAGTGTTACAAGGGGACATAAATTTAAGGTGAAGGGTGGAAGGCATGGGAGGATGTCAGGGGTAGGTTCTTTACCCAGAGAGTGGTGGGGGCATGGAATGCACTGCCTGTGGGAGTGGCAGAGTCAGAATGACATAAATTTAAGGTGAAGGGTGGAAGGCATGGGAGGATGTCAGGGGTAGGTTCTTTACCCAGAGAGTGGTGGGGGCATGGAATGCACTGCCTGTGGGAGTGGCAGAGTCAGAATCATTGGTGACCTTTAAGCGGCAATTGGATAGGTACATGGATGGGTGCTTAAGCTAGGATAAATGCTCAGCACAACATCGTGGGCCGAAGGGCCTGTTCTGTGCTGTATTGTTCTATGTTCTATATATCTATCGCTTTCCATCGCTAAAATAAACATACATGAATTGTGATCACTATTACCAAAGTACTCACCTCCCTCCAAATCTAACACCTGACCAGGTTCATTACCCAGTATGAAATCCAATGTGGCCTCGCCCCTTGTTGGCCTGACTATATACTGTACACATTGGACAAAAACTGACCCATCTAAAGTAATCAAACTATAGTATTTCCAGTCAATATTTGGTAAGTTAAAGTACCATGTTTCTCGTGTTCCTATCCAGAATCATCTTTGCAATCTTTTCTCTACATCTCTGGAACTATTTATAGGCCTATAGAAAACTCCCAACAGGGTGACCTCTCCTTTCCTGTTTCTAATTCAGCCCATACTACCTCAGTGGAGGAGTCCTCAAACGTCCTTTCTGCCACCCTAATACTGTCCTCTTCTAACAATGCCACACCTCTCCCTCTTTTAAAATCTTACCTGTTCTTACTGAAACATCTAAATCCCGGAACTTGCAACAACCATTCCTGTCCCTGCTCTATCCATGTCCAAAGTCCCAGGTACAAACACGTGCTGCAAGTTCACCCACCTTATTCCGGATGCTCCTGGCATTGAAGTAAACACACTTCAAACCACCTTCTTGCTTGCCGGTGCACTCTTGCGACCTTGAAACCTCATTGGTGACCTCATTGCTCTCAAACTCCTGGATACTGAAGCTACAATTTAGGTTCCTATCCCCTTGCTGAATTAGTTTAAACCCTCCTGAAGAGCATTAGCAAATTCCTCCCCCCACAACCCCAACCCCAGGATATTGGTACCTTTCTGGTTCAGGTGTAGACCATCCTGTTTGTAGAGTTCCCACCAGCCTCAGAATTAGTCCCAATTATCCCAGCATCCGAAACCCTCCAACATCCCTGTAGCCACATGTTCAACTTCTCTCTCTCCCTATTCCTCGCCTCACTAGTACGTGGCATGGGTAACAAACGAGTGGCTTGTTCTAGCTCCAAACTTCCACCCTAGCTCACTGAATTTCTGCCTTAAATCCCTATCCCTTTTTCACCCATATCGTTAGTGCCTATGTGGACCACGACTTGGGGCTGCACCCCCTCCCCCTCAAGAATCCCGAAAACACAATCTGAGACATCACGAACCCTGGCACCTGGGAGGCAACACACCAATCGTGAATCTCTCCCGTTACCACAGAACCTCCTGTCTGGCCCCGTAACTATGGAGTCCCCAATGACTAATGCTCTCATCCTCTCCCCCCTTCCCTCTGAGCAACAGGGACAGACTCTGTGCCAGAGATGTCTAGCCTATGGCTTACTCTAATAGTTTAAACTTTTGCAGAATGAGAGGTAATCACATTTAAATCTAAAGATTACTTCAAGGGATAGACTGCGGAGATGCTGGAAATGTTTCTCCTTGTTGGGGAACCTACAGCTGGGGGCACAAATTAGAAGTGATAGGGATGTCACTCAGGTTTGAGCTGAGGAGTAATTATTTACTTGGAGGGCTGTGAATTTTTGGAATTCTCTATCACAGATGGCTGTGAGGGCTTTGTCTCTAAGATTGATAGATTTGATTTCCAGTGGCGTACAGAATTATAGAGATAGAGTGGGTAGGCAGAAAAGGTGTTTGATTATCTATGATCATATTAAATGCTGGTGCAGGCTCAGTGGACTGAATCGTCTACTCCCTTTTACTATGCTCATAACTGAAATTCCTCATCCCTGGAAACATTCATGTAATTTTCTTCTGCATCCTCTCCAATACCCTTATATCATTCCTGAAGTGTGACACCCAGAAATGGGTGTAATATTCCAGCGGTGCAGGACCAAGTGTCGAATATAACTTCAATACATTCCAAAGAAGAGTGATATTAGACAGCACTGAGGAATGTAATCGCACCTTTAATGTTCCTAATCTAGTGAAATCAATTCTGTCCTTACCACCTCTGGAGCATTCTTTTCCTCCAGCAATTCAATGCCAACCTTAATCAATACGATACTCCTTCCTCTTTTCTCCTTCAACGTTGCTAAAAAGGGACAAGTTGTTGAAGCTTTTCATCCTGGACTGATCTGAACTAGCACACAAGAAACTGGGATGCAAAAAGAAAGATGATTTTATGCAGCCGGGGAAGAGGGTGCTGACTGGTTCGACCATCACTGGACATGGAGATGAAGCAAGAACAGTTAATTGTGGTCAGGCTGAATTCTCAGGTGGGGTAGGTAGATCCTGATTGGTCAGGTTACTGCTGTAGGGTGTAGCAAAGATTGGCTTCACCACAACCCCTGACTTTTAAAAGATGCAATGAATGTACCAATTCCATTTGCCGACATTAAACGTGTATTTATATATTTTACATGTGTGTCACTTAGAATGGGCAACTGCATTGCTCTACAAGCCCAATGATCTGAAACTGGTTTCTTCTGTAACTCTTATCACAGTGCAGATTCTTTAACAATGATGTCCAATAACAGAATGACATTGACTGGTGGAAATACTGTTCTGTGGCTTGCAAATATGGGCTGTTGGAGCACAAGTGACCTGCTGCCCACTGTGAATGGCTAATGGGATGCGTTGTTTGATACTGTCCCCAATCATAGAGATGCACAGCATAGAAACAGACCCTTCGGTCCAACTCATCCATGCTGACCAGATTACTTAACCTAATCTGGTCCCATGTGCCAGCGCTTGGCCCAAATCCCTCTAAACTCTTCCTATTCATATACCCATCCAAATACCTTTTAAATGCTGTAATTGTAGCAAGGTTTGTAGCTCAGGTTGAGGTTTAGGGTGTAGGTTTGCTCGCTGAGCTGTAGGTTTGATATCCAGATGTTTCATTACCTGGCTAGGTAACATCATCTGTGGCGACCTCCAAGTGAAGCGAAGCTGTGGTCTCCTTCTTTGTATTTATATAGAACATAGAAGAATACAGCGCAGTACAGGCCATTTGGCCCTCGGTGTTGCGGCGATCCAAGTCCACCTAACCTACACTAGCCCACTATCCTCCATATGCCTATCCAATGCCCGCTTAAATGCCCATAAAGAGGGAGTGTCCACCACTGCTACTGGCAGGGCATTCCATGAACTCACGACACGCTGAGTAAAGAACCTACCCCTAACATCTGCCCTATACCTACCCCCCCTTAATTTAAAGCTATGCCCCCTCATAATAGCTGACTCCATACG
>NC_057728.1:67749179-67752431 GCF_004010195.1 Chiloscyllium plagiosum | reverse complement strand
CTTATTAAACCACGGTTCCCTCACACGACCCTTTCCTCCCTGCCTGCCGGGTACATACTTTTCAAGGCCACTCAATAGTTGCTCCTTGAGGAAGCTTCACATATCAATTACGCCCTTGCCTTGAAGCCTACTTTTCCAAGCCACGCATCCTAGGTTGTGCCTCACCGCATCATAATTTCCCTGCCCCCAGCTATAACTCTTGCCCTGTCGTGCACACTTATCCCTCTCCATCACTAGAGTAAAAGTCACTGAATTGTGGTCACTGTCCCCAAAGTGCTCACCTACCTCTAATTCTAACACCTGGCCTGCTTCGTTACCCAGAACCAAATCCAGTATGGCCTCACCTCTTGTTGGCCTATCTACATATTGTGTCAGGAAACTCTCCTGCACACATTGGACAAACACCGACCCATCTAATGAACTAGAGCTATAGCTTTCCCAATCAATATCAGGAAAGTTAAAGTCCCCCATAACAACCACCCTATTACTTTCACTCTTCTCCTGAATAATCCTCACAATCCTTTCTTCTACGTTTCTAGGACTATTAGGAGGCCTGTAAAAAAACTCCTAACAGGGTGAACTCACCTTTCCTATTCCTAACCTCAGCCCAAACTACCTCAGATGTCGAGTCTTCATCCATCGTCCTTTCTATTTATATCTTTCTCCTGGATGGAGACACAATCCCCAGGAACCCCATCCAGGAGAAAGATATAAATAGAAAGAAGGAGACAACAGCTTTGCTTCACTTGGAGGTCGCCAATGATGACGTTACCTAGCCAGGTAATGAAAGGTCTGGATATCAAACCTACAGCTCAGCGAGCTGTAATCATACCAGTCTCCACCACTTACTCTGGCAGCTCATTCCATACACGCACCATCCTCTGCATGAAAATGTTGCCCCTCAGGTCCCTTTTATACCTTTCCCTTCTCACCGTAAATCTGTCATTCTGTTCTGCCCCACGCCAGGGAAAAGACTTTGTCTATTTATTCTATCCATGCCCCTCATGATTTTATAAACCTCTAATAAGGTCACCCCTTAGCCTCCAGCACTCCAGGGAAAACAGCCCCAGCCTGTTCAGCCTCTCCCTACAGCTCAAATCCTCCAACCCTGACAACATCCTTGTAAATCTTTTCTGAACCCTTTCAAGTTTCACAACATCTCTCCGATAAGGAGGAGACTAGAACTGCACACAATATTCCAAAAGTGGCCTAATCAATGTCCAGTACAGCGGCAACATGGACTCCCAACTCCTATATTCAATGCTCTGACCAATACAGCATACCAAATGCCTTCTTCACTCTCCTAACTACCTGTGACTCTACTTTCAAGGAACAATGAACCTGAACTCCAAGGACACTCTGTTCAAGAACACTCGCTCGGACCTTACCATCAAGTGTATAAGCATTGCTCTGATTTGCTTTTTCAAAATGCAATACCTAGCATTTACCTAAATTAATCTCCATCTGCCACTCCTGACCCATTCGATTAAGATCCCGTTGTACTCTGAGGTAACCTTCTTCACTATCCACTACACCTCCAGTTTTGGTGTCATCTGCAAACTTACTAACTATACCTCATACGTTCACATCCAGATCATTTATGTAACTGACAAAAAGCAATGGACCCAGCACCGATTCCTGTGGCACACCACTGGTCACAGGCCTCCAGTCTGAAAGCAACCCTCCAATACCATCCTCTGTCTTCTTCCTTCGAGCCAGTTCTATATCCAATTGGTCAGTTCACCCTGTAATCCATGAGATCTAACCTTGCTAATCAGTCTACCATGAGGAATCTTGTCTAATGCCCTACTGAAGATCACATCCACTGCTCTGCCCTCATCAATCCTCTTTGTAACTTCTACAAAAAAACTCAATAAAGTTTGTGAGACATGATTTCCCACGCACAAAGCTATACTATCATTAATCAGTCCTTGCCTTTCCAAATACATGTAAATTCTGTCCCTCAGGATTCCCTCCAACAACTTGCCCACCACCGATGTCAGGCTCACTGGTCTGTAGGTTTTCTGGTTTTTCATTACCACTTTTCTTCAATAGTGACACTATGTTAGCCAACCTCCAGTCATCCAGCACCTCACCTGCGACTATCGATGATACAAATATCTCAGCAAGGGGACCAGCAATCACTTCCCTCACTTCCCACAGAGTTCTAAGATACACCTGTTCAGGTCATAGAGATCCACTTTTATGCATTTCAAGACATCCAGCACTTCCTCCTCTGTAATGTTACAAGATGTCACCATCTATTTCCTTACATTCTATATCTTCCATGTCCTTCTCCACAGTAAACACTGATGAACTGAAAAATCTCAGTCCCAACCCTCAGACTTAGCACCGCCTTCTTGACCTGCAATCTTCTTCCCGACCTCTCTGCCCCCACCCCCTCTCCGGCCTATCACCCTCCCAACACCCCTCCCCCAAGTCCCTCCTCCCTACCTTTTATCTTAGCCTGCTTGGTACACCTTCCTCATTCACAAAGAAGGGCTTATGCCCGAAATGTCGATTCTCCTGCTACTTGGATGCTGCCTGACCTGCTGCGCTTTTCCAGCAACACATTTTTCAGCTCTGATCTCCAGCATCTGCAGTCCTCACTTTATCCTAGTGTCCGCAGCTACACTGGCATCACCCCCCACCTTTTCCTCCGCTACATCAATGACTGTATTGGCGCTACTTCGTGCTCCCACGAGGAGGTTGAACAGTTCATCCACTTTACTAACACCTTCCACCCCGACCTCAAATTTACCTGGACCATCTCAGACTCCTCCCTCCCCTTCCTAGATCTTTCCATTTCTATCTCGGGCGACCGACTCAACACGGACATTTACTATAAACCGACCGACTCCCACAGCTACCTAGATTACACCTCCTCCCACTCTGCCCCCAGTAAAAACGCCATCCCATATTCCCAATTCCTTCACCTCCGCCGCATCTGCTCCCAGGAGGACCAGTTCCAATACCGAACAATCCAGATGGCTTCCTTCTTCAAAGACCGCAATTTCCCCATAGATTTGATTGACGATGCTCTCCACCGCATCTCCTCCACTTCCCGCTCCTCTGCCATTGAACCCCGCCCCTCCAATCGCCACCAGGACAGAACCACACTTGTCCTCACCTACCACCCCACCAACCTCCAGATACATCGTATCATCCTTCGTCATTTCTGCCACCTCCAAACAGACCCCACCACCAAGGATATATTTCCCTCCCCTCCCCTATCAGCGTTCTGGAAAGACC
>NC_057728.1:67745336-67748749 GCF_004010195.1 Chiloscyllium plagiosum | reverse complement strand
ACACATTCCTCATTCCTGAAGAAGGGCTTATGCCCGAAACGTCGATTCTCCTGCTCCTTGGATGCTGCCTGACCTGCTGCGCTTTTCCCGCAACACATTTTTCAGCTCTGATCTCCAGCATCTGCAGTCCTCACTTTCTCCTAGTAAACACTGATGCAAAATACTCATTTAGCATTTCCTGCGGCTCCGCACATTGGCTGCCTTGCTGATCTTTGAGGGGCCATATTCTCTCCCAAGTTACCATTATAAAACCCTTTGGATTCTCCTTAACCTTATTTGCCAAAGCTATCTCATGTTCCCTTTGTGACCTCCCAATTTCTCTCTTAAGTATACTCCTACTGCCTTTATACTCTTCCTAGGATGCACTTGATCTATCCTGTCCATACCTGAGATATGCTTCCTTCTTTTTCTTTACTAAAATCTCTATTTCTCTAGTCATCCAGCATTCCCTACACCTACCAGCCTTACCTTTCACCCTGACAGAAATATACTGTCTCTAGACTCTTGTTATCTAATTTTTGAAGGCTTCCCATTTTTCAGCCGTCCCTTTACCTGTGAACATCTGCTCCCAATCAGCTTTTGAAACTTCTTGTCTATACCGTCAAAATTGGCCTTTCTCCAAGTTAAGACTTAAACTTTGAGATCCGGTTTATACTTTTCCATCAAAATTTTCAAATGAATACAATTATGGCCGCTGGCCCCAAAGTGCTCCCCCACTGACACCTCAGTCACCTGCCCTGCCTTATTTCCCAAGAATATGTGAAGGTTTGCACCTCCTCTGGTCGGGACATCACATACTGAATCAGAAAATGTTCTTGTACACACTTAAATTCCTCTCCATCCAAACCCTGAACACTGTGTCAGTCCCAGTCCATGCCTGCAAAGTTAAAATTCCCTACCATAACCACCCTATTATTCTTACAGACAATTGAAATTTCTTACAAATTTGTTTCTCAATTTCACCCTGACGATTAGAGGGTCTGTAATACAATCCCAATAAGGTGATCACCCCTTTCTTATTTCTCAGTTCCACCCAAATAACTTCCCTGGATGTATTTCCGGGAATATCCTCCCTCAGTACAGCTGTAATGCTAACCCTTATCGAAAATGCCACTCCCCCTCCTCTCTTGCCCCCTTTTTTATCCTTCCTGCAGCATTTGTATCCTGGAACATTAAGCTGCCAGTCTTGTCCATCCCTGAGCCACATTTCTGTAATTGCTTTGATATCCCAGTCCCATGTTCCTAACCATGCCCTGAGTTCATCTGCCTTCCCTATTAGACCTCTTGCACTGAAGTAAATGCAGTTTAATTTATCAGTCCTACCTTGTTCTCTGCTTTGTTCCTGCCTGCCCTGGCTGTTTGACTCACTCCCTTTCCCAACTGCACCAGTCTCAGATTGATCTCTTTCCTCACTATCTCCCTGGATCCCACCGCCCACCTTACTCATTTAAGTCCCCTTAAGCAGTTCTAGCAAATCACCCTGCCAGTATATTAGTCCTCTTCCAATTCAGGTGCAATCTGTCCTTCTTGTACAGGTCACTTCTACCCCAGAAGAGATTCCAATAATCCAAAAATGTGAACCCTTCCCCCATGCACTAGCTCCCCAGCCACGCATTCATCTGCTCTATCCTCCTATTCCTATTCTCACTAGCTTGTAGCACCTTGAGGTCCTCATTTTTAAATTCCTGCTTAACCTTCTATATGCTCCCTTCAGAATCTCATCATTTTCCCTTCCTATATCATTGGTTCCAATGTGTACAATGACCTCCTGCTGGTCCCTCTCCCCTTTGAGAACATTCCGCACCCCTTCTGAGATATCCTTGATCCTGGCACCAGGGAGGCAACACACCATTCTGATTTTTCGCTGCTGGCCACAGAAATGTCTGTCTGTCTCTGACTAGACAGTCCCCTATCACAATCGATCACTTGGAACCCGACATACCCCTCTTTCCATTACAGTCTGTCTTGATATCAGAAACTTGGCTGTTCGTGCTACATTCCCCTGAGAGTCCATCACCCCCTACAAAACAGCATACGTGTTTGAAATGTGGATAGCCACTGAAAACTCCTGCATTACCTGCCTACCCCTCCTACCTTTCCTGGAGTTAACCCATCTACCTGACTGTATCTACAGCTTTTCTCCCTTCCTAGAACACCCCCTAGCTCTTGTAAATTCCTCAGTGCCTCTAAGTGTCACTTCAACCGATTCATGCAATCTGATAGGATTTGCAACCAAAGACACTTGCTGTCGACATAATCATCAGTAACGTGGAAACTCTCCCTAAACTTCCACATCCGACAGGAAGAGCACATCACTCTCCTGAAGGCCATCTTTGCTCCTTCACAATCTACAGACCCAGAAAATAGCACCGTCTTTTTGCTCTAAAAAATGTGCTCCAGGCTAACTTAGTACTTACGGTTAATATTTTAAAAATTTAATCAAGAGACAGATCTCAAAAAAACAGATAATCAAGAAAGAACCCACTCTATTCACTACTGTAGACTTACAACAAGGTTCCATTTAAAAACTATGCACTTATCTGTTCCTGTGCTGTGAGCTGTCCCACACAGGTTCCTCTAAGGAACTTCAGCTATTTGTTAATTTTTCCTAGATGCACTCTGATGTACAGAGATACATGAACTCAAACAGCATAGGTAGTAACTGAGCAGATTCACTGCTGTGTCAGTGAGCAGTGTAGGTTTCTTCTCTCTCTCCTTCAAGACCATGTGGTTGCTGCCTTTTGTCTGCCTTTCTCCTTGTTACAAGTGCCGTTGTTTTGACTTTTTTTTCCCAAAGTTCCAAAACAATGTAACAGCTTATAAAACGGTGTTTGCTGCTCCTGGAATTCAAGGAAATCACCTCCAATGCCTAAAATACGTCAAAAAAGGTGCAGCTCTTAACAGCCACAATTTTTTCCGGTCCTCCATCTTGCCCTGTTGGGATGTACATACCTGGCATCACTCTAGCATCATACTGTAATAACAATCTGAACCTGTAACTTAACAATCTCATTTTTTTGTACACCATCCATTCATATAAATACACAGCAACCCTGATTTATACATTATTAGTTTCACAGTTACTCTGTCCCCAACAATTATCTTACAATTTTGTATTTTAAACCTATTTATTTATCTCAGTATTCTATGCAGCTTGGTACTATCCCTGCTAAGTTACTTTGAACCCATCTCAACAGCACAAGCCAATGCCTGCAAGGAACTCAGATCTGATTGTGACATGCACCTCCAGAAAAGTGCAGAAAAGTGTAAGGTGATTCGCTTTGGAAGCAGTGGCGTGAGCTGGGCGGAAGTGAGGTTGGAGCGCAGAGCTGGTCGGGAAGGTAAGTGATTGATATTTGAGTGGGTGTGTTCTAGACCCCAGGCCCTACATAGTAGGGCCTCCCTCCCATCCT
>NC_057728.1:67722974-67743036 GCF_004010195.1 Chiloscyllium plagiosum | reverse complement strand
GACTGTATTGTTGAAGAGGAGAGTGTGAAATGGACTGGTAAGCTAGAAGAGATACCTGTTAGGAAGGAAGATGTGTTGGACATTTTGAACAACTTGAGGATAGACAAGTCCCCCGGGCCTGACGGGATATATCCTAGGATTATGTGGGAAGCAAGAGGGGAAATTGCAGTACCGTTGGCAATGATCTTTTTGTCTTCACTGTCAACGGGGGTGGTACCAGGGGACTGGAGAGTGGCGAATGTTGTGCCCCTGTTCGAAAAAGGGAATAGGGATAACCCCGGGAATTACAGGCCTGTTAGTCTTACTTCTGTGGTAGGCAAAGTAATGGAACGGGTACTGAGGGATAGGATTTATGAGTATCTGGAAAGATACTGCTTGATTAGGGACAGCCAGCACAGACTTGTGAGGGGTAGGTCTTGCTTTCAAGTCTTATTAAGTTCTTTGAGGAGGTGACCAAGCATGTGGATGAGGGTAGAGCAGTGGATGTAGTGTACATGGATTTTAGTAAGGCATTTGATAAGGTTCCCCATGGTAGGCTTATGCGGGAAGTCAGGAGGCATGGGATAGAGGGAAATTTGGCCAATTGGATAGAAAACTGGCTAACTGGTCGAAGTCGGAGAGTGGTGGTAGATGGTAAATATTCAGCCTGGAGCCCAGTTACAAGTGGAGTTCTGCAGGGATCAGTTCTGGGTCCTCTGCTGTTTGTAATTTTTATTAATGACTTAGATGAGGGGGTCGAAGGGTGGGTCGGTAAATTTGCAGATGATACGAAGATAGGTGGAGTTGTGGACAGTGAGGAGGGCTGTTGTTGGCTGCAGAGGGACTTAGATATGATGCAGAGCTGGGCTGAGGAGTGGCAGATGGAGTTCAACCCTGCCAAGTGTGAGGTTGTCCATTTTGGAAGAACAAATAAGAATGCGGAATACAGGGTTAATGGTAGGGTTCTTAGTCAGGTGGAGTAACAGAGGGATCTTGGGGTCTATGTACATAGATCTTTGAAGGTTGCCACTCAGGTGGATAGAGTTTGTAAGAAGGCCTATGGAGTATTATCGTTCATTAGCAGAGGGATTGAATTCAAGAGTCGTTAAGTGATGTTGCAGCTGTACAGGACTTTGGTTAGGCCACAGTTGGAGTACTGTGTGCAGTTCTGGTCGCTTCACTTTAGGAAAGATGTGGAAGCTTTGGAGAGGGTGCAGAGAAGATTTACCAGGATGTTGCCTGGAATGGAGAGGAAGTCGTACGAGGATCGGTTGAGAGTTCTCGGCCTTTTCTCGTTGGAACGGCGAAGGATGAGGGGTGACTTGATAGAGGTTTATAAGATGATCAGAGGAATAGGTAGAGTAGACAGTCAGAAACTTTTTCCCTGGGTACAACAGAGTGTTACAAGGGGACATAAATTTAAGGTGAAGGGTGGAAGGTATAGGGGAGATGTCAGGGGTGGGTTCTTTACCCCAGAGAGGGGTGGGGGCATGGAATGCGCTGCCTGTGGGAGTGGTAGAGTGAGAATCTTTGGTGACCTTTAAGCGGCAATTGTATAGGTACATGGATGGGTGCTTAAGCTAGGACAAATGTTCGGCACAACATCGTGGGCCGAAGAGCCTGTTCTGTGCTGTATTGTTCTATGTTCTATGAGTGCGGAGTACGGGATTAATGGGAAGATTCTTGGTAGTGTAGATGAACAGAGAGATCTCTGTGTCCATGCACGCAGATCCCTCAAAGTTGCCATCCAGGTAGATAGGGTTGTTCAGAAGGCATACGGTGAGTTAGCTTTTATTGGTAGAGGGATTGAGTTTCGGAACCACGAGGTCACGCTGCAGCTGTACAAAACTCTGGTGCGGCCACACTTGGAGTATTGCATGCAGGTCCGGTCACAGCATTATAGCAATGATGTGGAAGCTTTTGAAAGGGTTTACAAGAGATTTACTAGGATGTTGCCTGGTATGGAGGGAAGGTCTTACGAGGAAAGATTGAGGGACTTGAAGCTATTTTTGTTAGAGAGAAGAGTTGAGAGGTGACCTAATTGTGATTGATTGATAATCAGAGGGTTAGATCGGGTGGACAATGAGAGCCTTTTTCCTCAGATGGTGATGGCTTGCACAAGGAAGCACAGCTTTAAATTGAGGGGTGATAGATATAGGACAGATGTCAGAGGTAGTTGCTTTACTCAGAAAGTAGTGGTGGTGTGGAACGCACTGCCGGCCAACTTTACAGGCATTTAAATGATCATTGGATAGTCATATGGACAAGAATGGAATAGTGTGGGTTAGATAGGCTTCAGATTGGTTTCAGAGGTTGGCACAACATCGAGGACCGAAAGGCCTGCACTACACTGTAATGTTCTCTGTTCTATGGACCTGACTCTGACTCCCTAGTCAGCCCAGCACTCTCACAAATATTCAGACCACATATTTAGTAATGATTGTATTCAGTATCACAGCCTTCTGCCTTTATAAATATATATAATACAGAAACTTCATTGTTGCTGAGCTGAAATCTTGAGAGTCCCTCCCTAATAGCACTGTGGACATACTATGGGCATACCTGTACAAATGTACTGTACCTATACCTGGTATGTACCTGTACAAATGTACTGAATGGGACAAGAAGAGAGCTCACTACCACCTTCTTCAGGGCAACTAGGAATGAACAACAAACAACAGGCCTGCCATAACACTCTCATCCCAAAAATGAATTTATGAAAAAGAATCCTTGCAATCACTGTGGTAACACTGAAATGACATGTTCCATATTTACAACAGAGAAACCAAGGCAATAATGGAAAGCCAAAAATGGATGAAAGGACATTTAAAGAATTTGGCATTTAAATGACATGTTACCATATCTCTCAGGAATTTCTGACATTGCTCTGCACAAAACAATTTTCTGTCAAAAGCAAAGGTCATTTCAGTAAAGCTTCACCTACAGCAATGAGGCATGTGATCTATTAATCTGCTCCAAGTGCTGAATAGTGACAACTCTCTGCTTTTCAAAAAATGCAGAGCTGGTGCATCAGTATAAGAACATCTGCCTGTATTCCAGCCAGGAGATCATATTTAGAACTACGAAGTGATGATGGGCTCTTTCAAAGGGTCAACACAGAAATGTTAAACCATATGAATCTATCAACTAGATTCCATTAACTCAAAGCCGATAGCTCATCAACGAGGAAAGAAAGCTAAGGAAAATTAGCCTTGCCAAATGCAATGTTTACTTTACAGACATTATGATAAAAATACTGGCAGTTACCCACGTAAAGAAACCCATGCATATCTTTCTTTGCAGGGTTTGGGAGAACCCTGATCTGGCAGTGTTGTACTTAACAGTATTGAACAGAAATGCACACTATTCTTTCAGCAACATTCCATGACATAAGGACAGCAATAGCAAAATTAATTTTCTGAAGGCTTACTCTGCGTATTTGTATTGCCACTCTCCAGTCACTAGCTCTTGTTCAAACAAGCGAGGAACCCATTCCTCTCCCTTTGCTTTCCGCTGTTTGGCAGCTTTACGTTGAGTTTCTTCCAGGACAAACTTTTCATTTGTAGCTTCATTTTGGTCCTTGTTGTGTATTGCATGTGTTACATGTCGCCACAGTCTAAGGAGATGGTCACAGAAGGAAGACATGAAAAAAGTTCAAACATTAAACATTTCCTTATTGTTCGATATTTTATTAAAATTCTCCGAATTGAATTATACAAAATGTAACAGGTTCTCAATGAACTCTTAGAGACAAGGGTTATTAAAAACATGCATTCATCCAAGAATTTTGTCAATTGAACCAAAACAACTTACAGAATAAAAAGGTCTTGTCAATGAGATAGAGAACTATTTTATTGATAACCAATTCCATGAAGAGAGACAGCTTCAAAATATTGAGTTATCAAAGAAATATACCAACTAGGAGAAAGTGAGGACTGCAGATGCTGGAGATCAGAGCTGAAAAATGTGTTGCTGGTAAAGTGCAGCAGGTCAGGCAGCATCCAAGGAGCAGGAGAATCGACGTTTTGGGTATAAGCCCTTCTTCAGGAATCAGATTCCTGAAGAAGGGCTTATGCCTGAAACGTCACTGCGCTTTTCCAGCAACACATTTTTCAAATATACCAACTCAGCAGCATATCTCATTTCAAAATATTATTTTATGTACTTCTTGCAGTTTCATTGTTTGAAAGCATATGGGAAGAGTAGAGAAAAGGGTCATTTGCACAGAGATATGACTTTTGGGTTGTGTAGGCAGTTATTATGGTGCAAAATAAAATTCTTTGCTGATGTCAGCGTATGATCGTTCCATATCACGTAATAGGCAAATGGGCACAGGGTGTGGTGTAACGTTGTAGGAAAGAAATGAAATTAAATTGATAGCAAGAAATGATATAGGGTCAGAAGGCACAGAATCTACGTGGGTAGAGTTGAGGAACCACAAAGGAAAATAGACCCTGACGAGACTTACGTATCAGTCTCCAGCAGTCAGGATGTTGGGGCAGAAAATAAAACATGAGATAGAAAAGGCACGTAAAAAAAGGCACTAGGGACTTCAATATGTAGGTAGTTGGGAAAATCAGGTATGAATCCGAAAAGAAGAAATTTGTGGAATGTGTACAAGATGACTTTTTTGGAGTAGCTTGTGGTAGAGCCCACGAGGGGACAGGCAGTTCTGGATTTGGTGATATGTAATGAGGCAGACTGGATTAGGGAGCAGAAGATAAAGAAACCCATGGGGAAGGGGGCTGGCACAGAGTAGGGTTTCTGACATAAATATGGTAAGAAAGAGGCAAGAAAGACTGCTGGAAAATGAGACTGAGAAGCAATAACGGGGAACAAAGAAATGGCTGAGGAACTGAATAAGTGCATTGCATCAGTTTTCATGGTGGAATACACCAGTAGCATACCAGAACTTCAATAAGTCAAAAGGCATGAGGTGAGTGCAGTGGCTATCACTAAGGTGATACTGGGGAAGTTGAAGGTGGATAAATCACCTGGGCTAGATTGACTACATCCCAGAGTTCTTAAGGAGATAACTGAGGAAACTATGAAGGCATTGTTGGTAATCTTTTAGAAATCATTGGAATCAGGGAGCATCCGAGCAGACTGGAACATGGTGAATATCATGCCCCTGTTTAAGAAGGGAGAGATGCAGAGGACAGAAGATCATAGACTGGTCAGCCTGACCTCAGTCATTGCTAAGATTAGACAGGCCATTATTAAGAATGAAATTGCCAAGTATCTGGAAGGGCATTGTAAAATAGGGCTGAGTGAGCGCTGCTTCATCAAGGGAAGGTCATGCCTGACAAATCTGTTAGAACTCTTAGATGAGGGAACAAGCAAGTTAGACAAAGGAAAGCCAGTGGAAGTGATCACTCTGGATTTCCAGAAGGCCTCTGACAGGCTGTAAATAAATTAAGAGCCTATAGTATTAGGGGAAAGATACTGACTGGCAGAAAGCAGACAGTGGGGATAAAGATGTCTGTTTCAGGATGGCAGCTGATGACTAATGGAGTTCCACAGGGATCTATGTTGGGACCATAACTGTTCATGTTATACATTACTGATCAGGATGAAGGAACTGAGGGCATTGTTTCTAAGTTTGTAAACACAAAGATATGTTGAGGAGATGGGGAGGCTCAGAATGAGTTGGACTAGTGAGGCAATTGGGTAAAGCAGTGGCAGACAGAATACTATGTGGCAAAAGTGTGAGGTTATGCACTTTGGTAGGAAGAACAGAGGTGTAGACCACTTTTTAAATGGGGAAAGATTTGGAAAATCTGAAGCACAAAGGAACTTGGAAGTCCTAACTTAGGGTTCTTTTAAGGTTAACATGTAGGTTCAGTTGGCAGTTAGGAGGCAAATACAATGTTTGCATTTATTTCAAGAATGCTGGAATACAAGAGCAAAGATGTACTGCTGAGGCTGTATAAGGCTGTGGTCAGACATCATTTGGAATATTGTGAGCAGTTTGAGCTCTGTATCTAAGGAAGGATTTGCTGGCTTTGGTGGGGGTCCAGAAGAGGTTCACAAGAATGTCCCGAGAAGTGAAGGGCCTGTCATATAAGGTGTGGTTGCGGACTCTGGGTCTGTACCCGGTGGGGTTTAGAATGAAGAAAGGGGGAGTTGCATTGAAACTTACAGAGTAAGGAGAGGCCTGGATAGAATGGATATGGAGAAGACTTTTCCATTACCAGGAGAGACTAGGACCTGAGGGCACAGCATCAGAGTGAAGGGAAACAATTCAGAACTGAGACAAGGAGAAATTCCTTCAGCTAGTGGGTGGTTAATCAGTGGAACTCATTGCTTCAGAAGGCTGTGGAGGCCAAATCATTAAGTGTATTTAAGACAGAGATGCCTAGTTTCTTGATTGGTGAAGGAATCAAGAGTTAAGGGAGAAAGCTGGAGAAAGGGATTGAGAAATATTTCAGCCATGATTGAATGGTGGAGCTGACTCGATTGGCTGAGTGGCCTAATTCTGTTCCTATATCTTAAGGTCTAAACTCATTTACTGCTGTGTTGCCCGGTGGAAGGAGGGCTCATTAGAAATCTGGTTAACTAACCACTAAGCTTTCCCTTACTGCAGACAAATTTATGGGATGATTTTTATTTCTAGTATCGACACTTTTTTTCTTTCAATGTTTGTAAGTGTCTCCTGTTATCTCTAGGGATGTGGATAGTGTTTACCTAAGCACCAGGTGAGATGGGGATGGAGAGACTGCTGTTCAGAACACTGTTATGTCAGTCAACCTTGCATCATGCCTAAATTGAAAATATATTCTTACGTATCATACAATAATTTACCAAGGGAAATCATGTGTCACGAACTTATGGGTGGCATAGTGGCACAGTGGTTAGCACTGCTGCCTCTCAGCGCCAGAGACCCGGGTTCAATTCCCACCTCAGGCGACTGACTGTGTGGAGTTTACACATTCTCCCTGTGTCTGCGTGGGTTTCCTCCCACAGTCCAAAAATATGCAGGTTAGGTGAATTGGCCATGCTAAATTGCCTGTAGTGTTAGGTGAAGGGGTAAATGTAAGGGAATGGGTCTGGGTGGGTTGCGCTTAGGCGGGTCGGTGTGGATTTGTTGGGCCGAAGGGCCTGTTTCCACACTGTAAGTAATCTAATCTAAAAACTTGATTGAGCTTTTTGAAAATGTAGCAAAGAGGATTGATCAGGGCAGAGTGGTAAACGTAATCTATATGGACTTCAGTAAGACAAGGTTTCCCCATGGGAGACTGGTTAGCAAGGTTAGATCTCATGGAATACAGCTAGCCATTTGGATACAGAACTGGCTCAAATGAAGAAGACAGAGGGTGGTAGTAAAGGATTGTTTTTTAGACTGGAGACCTGTGACCAGTGGAGTGCTACAAGGATCGGTGTTGGCTGCACTACGTTTCATCATTTATATAAATGATTTGGATATAAACCTGGGAGGTATAGTTATTAAGTTTGCAGATTGGAGGTGTAGTGGACAGTGAAGAAGGTTGTCTCAGATTACAACGAGATCTTGATCAGATGGGTCAATGGGCTGAGAAGAGGCAGATGGAGTTTAATTTAGATAAATGTGAGGTGTTGCATTTTGGGAAAGCAAATCTTAGCAGGACCTTTACACTTATGGTAAGGTCCTGGGGAGTGTTGCTAACAAAGAGACCTAGGAGTGCAGGTTCATAGCTCCTTGAAAGTAGAGTAGCAGGTAGATAGGATAGTGTTCGGCATACTTTCCCTACTCCAATGGCAGAGCATTGAGTATGAGAGTTGGGACATCATGTTGCAGCTCTACAGGATGTTGGTTAGGCCACTTTTGGAACACTGCATGCAATTCTGGTCTCCTTCCTATTGGAAGGGTGTTGTGAAACTCGAAAGGGTTCAGAAAAGATTTATAAGGATGCTGCCAAGGTTGGAGGATTTGAGCTACCGGACTAGGCTGAAAAGGCTGGGGCTATTTTCCCTGGAGCGTCAGAGGCTGAGGGGTGATCTTATAGAGATTTATAAAATCATGAGAGCATGGATAGGGTAAATAGGCAAAGTCTTTTCCCTGGGGTGGGGGAGTCCAGAACTAGAGGGCGTAGATTTATGGTGAGAGGGGAAAGATAGGAAAGGGACCTAAGGGGTAACTTTTTCTGCAGAGGGTGGTGTGAGTGTGTGGAAAGAGCTGCCAGAGGAAGAGATGGAGGCTGGCACAATTACAATATTTAAAAGGCATTTGGATGGGTATATGAATAGGAAGGGTTTAGAAGTATATGGACCAAGTGCTGGCAAATGGGACTAGATTAGGTTGGGATATCTGGTCGGCATGGACAGTTGGACCAAAGTGTCTGTTTCTGTGCTGTACATCTCTACGACTCTATAACTGGGAAAAATCAGGATATCAATCTCTTCAATATATTTTTGAGAAGACAAAGGTTCTTATTGTAGAGAATTTAACAGGCAAAACAGTACATTGCAATGAACTACACTGTCCTTCAGTACTCATTATAAAACGTGAATGAAGATATTCACCCACTTCAGAAATAAGATATTATTGGTCAAGAATGAGAATGTGAATGCAAATTCTGGCACTTCAGACTGAATTACTCCTTCATTAATGCAGTTTGGGCTCATAACTTAATTTAGAGTCACAGACTCAGAGAAGTACAGCAAGGAAACAGACCCTTCTGTCCAACCCATCCATGCCGACCAGAATCTCGTCCCATTTGCCAGCACTTGGCCTATATCCCTCTAAACTCTTCCTATTTATATACCCATCCAGGTGCCTTTTAAATATTGTAATTGTATCAGCCTCCACCACTTCCTCTGGCAGGTCAATTTAAAGAAATTGAATATATTCTTTCCTGTAAAATACTAAGGACAAAATAGCAGCAAGTGCAGAAACCAATTCCTATTTCACATATATTTGCACAGATTTGACAGCACAGACACAGGCCAGTCATGTCCAAAATGCTTCATCCTTATGTTTATCCTCCATAAAAGCCTCCATTTATCCTGCTGCATTATCTTTCTCCCTCATTTACTTAACTCGTTCCCTCCTCTTAAAGGCTTGTCTTGAACATTCCCAATGCTATCAAGTTATAAATTCAAACTACTCAAACCAACAAAAGAGGATTTTCCTGAATTGGGTTAACTGGATTTATTGGTGATCACTTTATATTTAGTCCCCTTAGTTTTGGACTCTCCCACAAATGAAAATATTACCTCTACTTTGATCCTATCAAAAGTGCTTTCATTCCTTACTCTTCTGTTTTCTAAAGAGTCTCACCATTGAAAAATAATTAATCTGTACTGTTCTCAATGATGTTTTTTTAGAAAAAAACAATACCCATTTCAGTTGATGGATAATGAAAATATGCACAAGCTTTGCAGAAATAGGAATCAAGAGATTTTAAATTCACTAACAATGACTGACATTAACCTTTGAGATACTATAAAGTTCATTTCTTTTAACTGTAAGCTGAATATTATTGTGCGTTAACATGGTTTGTCACAAGTGACAGACTCGGATAGGCACATCAGGAAGACATACTGATATATGTCTCAAAATCCATCCATGAATCGAGAGAGCAATTCCGATTTGTCTATCTTATGAATGACATTCGGTGGCACTTCCAAATCACAGAACCATACAGTACAGTACAGGCACCTCGGCCCACGATATTGTGTGAAGTATTTATCCTAATCTAAGATCAGTCAACCGATACATCTCTCAATTTCCTGCTGGCCATGCGCTTGTTCAGCTGGCATTTAAACGTCCCTAATGTCTTTGACTCTACTACCACTGCTGGCAGTGCATTCCATGTACCCATCACTCTCTGCGTAAAGAATTTACCTCCGACATCACCCCATACCTTCCTCAAATCATCTTCAAAGTACGACCCCGCGTGACAGCCATTTCTACCCTGGGGAAACATTACTGGCTACCTACTCGATCTGTACTTCTCCTTATCTTGTACACCTCGATCAAGTCACTTCTCTTATTTCTTCTCTCCAGTGTGAAAAGCTCTAGCTCACTCAATCTCTCTTCACAAGACAAGCCCTCCAATCCAGACAGCGTCCTGGTAAATCTCCTCTGCAACCTCTCTAAAGCATCTACATCCTTCCTTTCATTACAATATAGAACAGAGAACAATACAGTGCAGAACAAACCCTTCGGCCCCTGTTGTGCCAACCTGTGAACTAATCTAATCCCATTCCCCGACACTATTCCATTGTCATTCATATGCTTGTCCAAGAAGTGTTTAAATGCCCCTAATGTGGCTGAGTTAACTACACTGGCAGGCAGGGCATTCCACCTTTTGCCCGAAACGTCGATTTTGCCTGTCTTCGGATGCTGCCTGAATTGCTGTGCTCTTCCAGCACCACTGATCCAGAATCTGGTTTCCAGCATCTGCAGTCATTGTTTTTACCTTCCACGCCCTTACCAGTCTCTGAGTAAAGAATCTGCCTCTGACATCTGTCTTAAATCTATCACCCCTCAATTTGCAGTTATGCCCCCTCGTACACGCTGACGTCATCATCCTAGGAAAAAGACTCTCACTGTCCACCCTATCTAATCCTCTGACCATCTTGTGTGTCTCTATTAATTCCCTCTTAGCCTCCTTCTCTCCAATGAAAACAGACCCAAGTCCCTTAGCCTTTTCTCTTAAGATTTTCCCTCCAGACACAGCAATATCCTTATAAGTCTCCTTTTCCAATGCTTCCACATCCTTCCTGTAATGGGGCAACTAGAGCTGTACACAATATTCCAAGTGAGGCCGCACTAGCACAGTTGCAGCATAACGTCACAGCTCTGAAACTCAATCCCTCTACCAATAAAACCTAACACACCGTACACCTTCTTAGCAGCACTATCAACTTGGGTGGCAACTTTCAGGAATCTATGTAATGGTTACCAAGATCCCTCTGCACATCCCCACTACCAAGAATCTTTCCTTTGACCCAGTTTTCTGTTATTCTTCCTAAAGTGCATCACCTCACATTTAGCTGCATTGAACTCTATTTGCCACCTCTCAGCCCAATTCTGTAGTTATCCAAGTCCCACTGCAACCTGCAACATTCTTCCACACTGTCCACCATTGCACTGACTTTAGTGTCATCTGCAAACTTACTAACCCATCCACCTATGCCTGCGTCTAAGTCATTTATAAAAATGACAAACAGCAGTGGTCCCAAAACAGATCCTTGTGGCACACCACTAATAATCGGACTCCAGGCTGGATATTTTCCATCAACCACCACTCGCTGCCTTCTTACAGAAAGTCAGTTTCTAATCTAAACTGCTAAATCACCCTCAATCCCACGCCTCACATTTTGTCCAAAAGCCTACCATATGGAAGTCCATTTACACCACATCAACTGCCCTACCCTCATCCACATGCTTGGTCACCTTCTCAAAAAACTCAATGTCGTTTGTGAGACACGACCGGCCCTTGACGAAACCATGTTGACTATCGGAAATCAAATTTTTGCTTGCTAGATGATTATAAATCCTATCTCTTATAATCCTTTCCAAAACTTTTCCTACAACAGGCAAAAGGCTCACTGGTCGATAATTACCTGGGTCATCTCTACTGCTCTTCTTGAACAAGGGCAAAACATTTGCAATCCTCCAGTCCTCTGGTGCAAAACCTGTTGACAATGATGATTCCAAGATCAAGACCAAAGGCTCCAACGTCTCCTCCCTAGCTTCCCAGAGAATCCTTGGCTAAATTTCATCCAGCCCAGGGCATTTATCTATTTTCACACATTCTAAAATTGATAACACCTCCTCCTTACTAACCACAATTCTTTCCAATCTAATAGCCCGTATCTCAGTCTTCTCCTCCACAATATTCTCCTTTTCCTGAGTGAAAACAGATGAGAAATATTCATTTAGCACCTCTCTGATCTTCACAGGGTCCACACACAACTTCCCACTTCTGTCTTTGACTGGCCCTATTCCTATCCTAGTTTCCTTTTATTCCTCACATACCTATAGAATGCTTTAGGGTTCTCCTTTATTCTACTTGCTAAAGACTGCTCATGCCCCCTTCCTTGCTCTTCTTGACTCTCTCTTTAAATCCTTCCTCACTAATCTGCAACTCTCCAACACCTCATCTGAACCACCTCATCTCAACATCACAACAAGAGATGTAATTTCTTTAGTAAACCACAGTTCCCTTACCTCACCACTCGCTCCCTGCCTGACAGGGACATACTTGTCAAGGATACACATTATCTCTTCCTTTAACCATCTCCACATTTCGATTGTCCCCATCGCCTGCATTTTGGTATTCCATTCTGTGCCTCCTCCGTCTTGCCTAATCACATTATAATTGCCCTTCTCCCACCTATATCTCCTGCCCTGTGGCATGTACCTATCCCTTTCCATTGCTAAATAAACGTAACCGAATTATGGTCACTCTCTCCAAAGTGCTCACCTGTCACTAAATCAAACACCGGGCCTGGTTCATTATGAATTAACAGATCCAGTGTGGCCTCCCCTCTTGTTGGCCCTTCGATATACTGTGTCAGGAAACTCTCCTGCACATATTGGACAAAAACTGATCCATCCGACGTATTAGAGTTATAGATTTCCAGTCAATGTTGGGGAAGTTAAAGTCCCGCATAATGAGCACCCTATTCCTTTCATTCTTATCCAGGATTGTTTTGCCAATCCTCTCCTCCATATCCCTGGAACTTTGCTTGGCCTATTAAAAAAAACTCCCAGCAGTGTGACCTCTCCTCTCCTGTTTCTAACCTCAGCCCACACTACCTCAGTAGACGAGTCATCGTCAAAAGTTCTTTCGGCCACCGTTATACTGTCCTTGACTAACAAAGCCACACATCCCCCTCTTTTACCACCAGCCCTGATTTTAATGAACGATCTAAACCCTGGAACCTACAAAATCCATTCCTGACCCTGCTCTATCCATGTCTCCAAAATGGCCACAACATTGAAATCCCAGGTATCTATCCATGCTACAAGCTCACCTACCTTATTCCGGATACTCCTGGCCATTGAAGTAGACACACATCAAGCAAGCTTGCTGTCTGCCAGCACACTCCTGTGACCACGAATTCCTTAACCTGTTCTCCCTACTCTCATCCTCCTATACACTGGAAATACACCACAAGTTCCCACACCCGCCCTGCTGAGCTAGTTTAAACCCACCTGAATAGCACCAGCAAATTTCCCACTCAGGATATTAGTACCCCTCTGGTTCAAGTGAAGACCGTGCTGCTTGTAGAGGTACCACATTCCTCAGAATGAGTCCCAATTATCCATGTACCTGAAACTCTCCCTCCTGCACCATCCATGCAGCCACATGTTCAGCTTGCTATCACGTGGCACAGGTAACAACCAGAGATAAAAACTCTGTTTGCTCTAGCTCTCAGCTTCCACCCTAGTTCCCTGAAATCCTGCCTTACATCCCTATCTGTCTTTCTACCTATGTTGTTGGTACCTATGCGGACCATGACTTGGGGCTGGTCACCCTCTCTCTTCAGGACCCCAAAGACACAATCCGAGACATTATGAACCCTGGCACCTGGGAGGCAACACACCAACTATGAGTTTCTTTCGATCCCAACAAACCTTTTATCTGAGCCTCTAACTATTGAGACCCCGAGGAGGAGACTAACACCCTCCTCCTTTCCCCCTTCCCTTCTGTGCAACAAGGACAGGCTCTGTGCCAGAAACCTGGGCCCCACTGTATACCCCTACTAAGTCATCCCCCCCAACAGTATCCAAAACGATATATTGTTTTTCAGGGAACCACCACAGGGGATCCCTGCACTGACTGTTTTTCCCCCTTTTACCAGTTAGTGACCCTTCTTCGTGCCTAGGAGTAACTACTTCGCTGTAACTCTTATCTATCACAGACTCCACCTCTCGAATGATCCAAAGTTCATCCAGCTCCTGCTCCAGTTCCCTAATGCAGCCTTGGAGGAGCAAGAGTTGGGTGCACTTCCTGCAAATGTACTTGGGTGGGACACTAACATGGCGTCCCTCACCTCAAACATCATGCAGGAGGAACATTTCTCTCCCTGCACTGCCATCCCTATTAGTCCTCTTATCAGAAAGTAAAAAAGAAGAGAAGCTTACCTGATGTGTCCTCATGTTTAAGGTTAGAGGAGGTGGTTGGGTGGAAGGCCCTACAAGGGTAGGATCTCGGGTTTAGAAAACACTCATTTATATAGTTTGGGAGAAGATTTGTAGCTCGGGTGCTCGTTGTTGTTGGGGTTCTGTTCGCCGAGCTGGGAATTTGTGTTGCAGATGTTTCGTCCCCTGTCTAGGTGACATCCTCAGTGCTTGGCAGCCTCCTGTGAAGCGCTTCTGTGATGTTTCCTCCGGCATTTATAGTGAACATCACAGAAGCGCTTCACAGGAGGCTCCCAAGCACCGAGGATGCCACCTAGACAGGGGACGAAACGTCTGCAACACAAATTCCCAGCTCGGCGAACAGAACTACAACAACAACTCACTTATATAACTGAGAGGAAAAAGTACAAAGAGCAGAGGCCCAGGAACAGAGTCCTGCGGGACAACAATGATCACCAATTTCCAGGCAGAATACTTTCCACCCACTACTTCTTGCTGTCTTCTTTTGGCCAGCCAATTCTGTATCCAGACAGCCAAATTCCCTGAATCCCATCCTCCTAACTTTCTGAATGAGCCTACCATGGGAAACCTTATCAAATGCTTTCCTGACATCCATATACATCACATCCATTGCTCGACCTTCGTCAATGTGTTTCTTCACATCTTCAAAGAACTCAATAAGATTTATAAGGCATGACATGCCCCTCACAAAGCTATACTGACTGTCTTTAATCAAACTATGTTTTCCAAATAGACCAAATCTTATCTCTCAGAATGCTTTCTGAGAGTTACCATAGACATAAAACTGACTGGTTTGTAATTCCTAGGGGTTTCCCTATTCCCTTTCTTGAACAGAGAATCAACATTCACCTCCCTCCAATCAGCCGGTACAACGTCTGTGCAAAGGTGCAGCAATCTCATTCTTCGCTTCCCGTAGTAACCTTGGATATATCTGGTCCAGCCCTGGGGACTTCTCTATCTTGATGCTTCACAGAATTTCCAGCACATCTGTAATATGGGGTGGCACGGTGGCTCAGTAGTTAGCATCGCTGCCTTACAGCACAGGGACCTGGGTTCGATTCCTGCCTTGGGTGACTGTCTGTGTGGAGTTTGCACATTCTCCCAGTGTCTGCATGGGTTTCCTCCGTGTGCTCCGGTTTTCTCCCATAGTCCAAAGATGTGCAGGTTAGGTGAATTGGTCATGCTAAATCGCCCGTAGTGTTAGGTGCATTAGTCAGGGGTAAATGTAGGAGGGTGGGTTACTCTTCAGAGGGTCAGTGTGGACTTGTCGGGCCAAATGGTCTGTTTCCACACTGGAGAATCTAAACATCCTATGCAAGCCTATCAACCTGGTTCACAGTGTTCTCACTGTCAACAAAGTCCCTCTCTCGAGTGAATACTTAAGCAAAAACTCATTTACGGCCTCCCCTACCTCTTTTGACTCGAGGCACAAGTTCTCTCCACTATCCCTGATCAGCCCTACTGTCTCTCTGATCATTCTCTTATTCCTCATGTTAAGTGTAGAATGCTTTTGGGGTGTCCCAAATCATTCCCACCAAGGCTTTTTCATGCCCCCCACAACTATCCATTTTTGAGTCCTTTTGTAGCTATCCTGTAATCCTCTAAAGCTGTGCCAGATCCTTGCTTCCTCAATCTTAAGTAAGCTTCTTTCTTCCTCTTGATGAGAAGCTCCTCTTCTCTTGTCGTCCAAGGCTTCTTCACCTTACCTTTTCTTGCCTGTCTCAGTGGGACAAAGTTATCCAACACTCACAAGTGTTCCTTAAACAGCCTACACATTTTTGTTGTGTGTTTCCCGTAGAACAGTTGTTCCCAATTTATACTCCACAGCTCCTGTCTAATAGTAGTATAATTTCCCTTCCCCCAATGAAATACCTTCCCACAGTGTCTATTCTTGTCCCTCTCCATAGAGGTAAGGCAGGTAAAGGTAAGGCAGTTGTGGTCACTGTCTTTGAATGCTCTCCCACCAAGAGATCTGACACGTGGCTTGGCTTGTTGCCAAGCACCAAATCCAATATGGTCTCCCCCCTCGTTGGCCTATCTACACATTGAGCCAGAAATCCTTCCTGCATACACCTGACAAAATCGGCTCTATCCAGACCATCTGCAGTAAGGAGGTTCTAATCAATACTGGGGAAGATGAAGTCACCCACAACAACAACTGTTACATCTGTACTTTTGCAAGATATGCTATCCAATCTGTTCTTCCATCTCTCTGCTGATATTGGGGGTCTATAGAAAATACATAATAAGGTGACTGCTCCTTTCCTGTTACTGACTTCCACCCATACTGACTCATTCGACAAACCCTCCTCAATGGCCTCCTTTTCTGCAGCTGTGATGCACTCTCTAATTAACAATGCTCCTTCCACTCCTCCTTTACCTCCTTCCTTGTTCTTTTTTAAAAGATTTAAACCCTGGAACATCCAGCAACCATTCCTGTCCCTGGGAAATCCATGTCCCTGCTTTGGCCACAACAGTGTAGTTCCTAGTACTGATCCATGCACTTAGTTCATCATTCCTATTGCATTGAAACAGACACACTTTAACCCATCCCTTTGCCTTATCAATTGTGTATCCTTCCTGACAGATTCTATGCATTCTATTTCTGCCTGTTCAACAACTATCCTATCCTCTGATCTGTAGCTCTGGTTCCCATCCCCCTGCCAAAGAGCTCTAGCAAATCTCCCACCCAGGACATTGGTGCCCCTCCAGTTTAAGTGCATATGAATTAAATTTTTATCCTTGACATCTGCTCAACACTTGCCTTCCTATGACCCATTGGGTTGAAATGACAGGGGATTACATTCCATTTTAGTCTATGATCAACCCTAATGAATGCTTGAGCCCTTCCCCTCGTTTCATGCATGATCCTTGGACATCAGGGGTAGACCATAAGATAGAGGAGTGGAAGCAAGGCCATTCAGCCAATCGAGTTCACTCTGCCATTTAATCATGGCTGATGCGTGTTTCAATTCCATTTACCCGCACTGTCCCCGTATCCCTCAATTCCTTGCGAGATTAAGAATTTATCAATCTCTGCCTTGAAGACACCCAACATTCTGGCCTCCACTGCACTCCGTGGCAATGAATTCCACAGGCCCACCATTCTCTGGCTGAAGAAATGTCTCCTTATTTCCGTACTAAATTGACCCCCTCTAATTTTAAGGCTATGCCCATGGGTCCTAGTCTCCCCTCCTAACGGAAACAACTTCCCTTCGTCCATCCTTTCTAAGCCATGTAAGTTTCAATTAGATCTCCCCTCAACCTTCTAAACTCTAATTAATACAATCCCAGGATTCTCAGCCGATCATCGTATGTTAGGCCTACCATTCCAGGATCATCTGTGTGAATCTCCACTGGACACGCTCCAGTCTCAGTATGTCCTTCCTGAGGTGTGGGGCCCAAAATTGGACACAGTATTCTAAATGGGGCCTAACCAGAGCTTTAAGTCTCAGAAGCACATCACTGCTTTTACATTCCAACTTTCTTGAGATAAATGAAAACATTACATTTGCTTTCTTAACCACTGACTCAGCCTGCAAATCAACCTTTAGAAAATCTTTCTGCAACCTCCCCACCTCCTCAGTACTACCTGCCTGTCCACCTAACTTTGTGTCATTGGCGAACTTTGCCAGAAGGTCCCCAGTCCTTTCATCCAGATCATTTATAAAAAAGTGAACAGCTGCGCCCCAACACTGAACCCTGCAGGTCACCACTTTGTCACCAGCTGCCATTCCGAAAAAGAACCTTTTATCCCAACTCCCTGCCTTCTGTCAGACAGCCATACCCCAATCCATGCCAGTAGCTCACCTCAAACACCATGGGCCCTCACCTTATTCAGCAGCCTTCCGTGAGACACCTTATCAAAGTCCTTTTGGAAGTCTAGATAGATAACATCAACTGGGTTTCCCTGGTCCAACCTATTTGTTACCTCTTCAAAGAATTCTAACAGGTTTGTCAGGCACGACCTCCCCTTACTAAATCCATGCTGACTTGTTCTAATCCGACCCTACACTTCCAAGAATTTACAAATCTCATCCTTAACAATGGATTCTAGTATTTTACCTACCACCGAGTTTAGGCTAATCGGCCTATAATTTTCCATCTTTTATCTTGATCCTTTCTTGAACAAGGGGGTTAAAACAGTGATTTTCCAATCATCTGGGACTTTTCCTGACTCCAGTGATTTTTGAAAGATCACAGTCAGCTATTTCCTCAGCCACCTCCCTCAGAACTCTAGGATGTAGCCCATCGTGGCCAGAAGATTTATCAATTTTTAGACCTTTTAGCTTTTCTAGCACTTTCTCTTTTGTAATGGCTACCATACTCAACTCTGCTCCCTGACTCTCCTTAATTGTTGGGATATTACTCATGTTTTCCACTGTGAAGACGAACACAAAGTATTGATTAAGTTCTTCAGCTATTTCCTTGTCTCCCATCACGAGCCTTCCTGCATCAATTTGGAGCAGCCCAATTTCTACTTTTGCCACTGGTTTGTTTCTCATGTATTGAAAGAAACTTTTACTATCATTTCTAATATTACTGGCTTGCTTACCGTCATATTTGATCCTCTCCTTCCTTATTTCTTTCTTTGTTATCCTCTTTGTTTTTGTAGTCTTCCCAATCTTCTGATTTCCCAGAGCTCTTGGCCACTTTATAGACTCTCTCTTTTTCTTTGATACATTTCCTGACTTCCTTTGTCAGCCATGGCTGTCTACTCCCCACCCCCCACCCCTCCATGCATTACCATCATGCCACCACATCCCCTATTAGACATTGTTTGTTATTATTTCAAATAGTTGTCTATGGTCTTTTTGAGCATCCCTCGTGGGATCTCATGATTAGGTGAAAAAAATAACAAAATATAATCTCATGAAGATAGCAGGAGTTGGGGAACGGACAGGGGTTTCCCACCTTGGCGAAGGGCCATTTCTTGCGCCTTGGAAAATCCAGCCCAAAGAATCTCTCATTTAATATGGAGAAGGGGGGGGGGGCAATGTCTTGTCTACAGTCTTTTATCTTGCGCATTTTCTTCCTCAGAGCAGTGGAAGTTGACTGAATGCATTGGCTGAGTTAGCGAGGTTGCTGCAAATATGTCAAGGTGTGGATATCAGGCTGTAAAATATACTTGAGGCTACAGTCAGAGCAAGCATGATCTTACTGAATGCTGAAACAGGTTTGAGGATCCATTCCTATTTCTTATGTTCTTACTATTATGGCTGGAAGAAATGATAATGGTTGTTGTAGATTAGATGTGGCATTAGATTCAAGATCTAATCAGATCAGATCAAAACTAAAGCAGTTCAGTTGGTTATTTTGAATCTTAAAGGAAACTTTCAACTAAGGCAAATTGAAATGGGGTACGGAAAGAATGGCTTACTTTGCTGACTCCATGTCTTCCTGCTCATCAAAGAGCACAGTGCACCTGGTTAGTCTCTGCTGTCGGATTTCAGATGTGGGGTTCCAGAATGTTTCTGATACACCAGTCTTTTTGTCATTGATTATTACTTCACCATCCTATAAGTTGTTAAAAAGCAGAAAAAAAATTAACTGTAATTATAACAATATCATTGAAATACATTATTTCAAATGAAGAATTAAAACAAATGACACTATCTCCAAAATATTTATTTGCTAATATTGTCTTAGAATGAAATGATTCATGGGATGAGTGCGTTCCTGGCTGGACCACCATTTATTATCCATCACCAAATGCCTTTGACAAGGTGAATTGCTGCAGTCCATTTGGTGTAGTTATACACATTGTTGTTATAGAACATAGAACATAGAAGAATACAACGCAGTACAGGCCCTTCGGCACTCGATGTTGCACCGATCCAAGCCCACCTAACCTACACTAGCCCACTATCCTCCATATGCCTATCCAATGCCCGCTTAAATGCCCATAATGAGGGAGAGTCCACCACTGCTACTGGCAGGGCATTCCACGAACTCACGACTCGCTGAGTAAAGAACATACCC